>NW_017674083.1:9477-71740 GCF_001879085.1 Nicotiana attenuata | reverse complement strand
AGAGTCTGGTCGCTGGAGTGAAGATCTTTCCACCAGCTTAGTAGTCTTGGGTGGATGTTGGTAACCATGCTGAATCTGGGGATTTCGTGCCTCATTATCTGCAAGACAGAAGGGTTAGACCCTACCCCACCGGACTCGACTATTTAACATCAACAATTAGCATTAAGCATTTAGTTCTCCAAATAAATGCACAGAACGTGATGATGTCCGTTTGGGTATAGGGAAACCCAGTGGACTTTGGACAAGGCTATCTTAAAGGATCATTATGTGGACAACATAACTGATCCGGCTAGGTTTGACCATGATGCACGTACAATTTAAACGGAGTAAGGTTTCTATGGGATTTTAGACTGGTACCCTTGAGCGGACAACTCAAGGGGGAAAGGCACGGAACCGTCGACTACACCGTTGATCGACTGGTTTTACCGTAAATATGCCTTTCCGGATTTAGGGATAATGATATAGGAAGAGCACAACAACTCACTATTAGCGTTGCTATGGGATTTGTTTGGCACGAGTGGAATATGATGTTGAGCATGATTATGCAATAAAAAAACATGTTGTCACGTATTTGCATGTTTAAGAAAGCAGTAAATACAGCAGTTTTTTAACAGTAAAGCAGTAATAAAGAAAGGGAAAGAAGAAGATAAGTCAGTTTTGCTTTGTAAAAGAAATTAAATGCTTAAAGGAATTAAACAAGTAATTACACATAAATAGATATAAATTCACAATAACAGTTTGAAATGGTAAAAAGCCTAAATCCCCAGCAGAGTCGCTATGCTGTCGCGCCCCCTTTTCCTCGCGAAATCGGGTTCATGACATTTGGAGGGACAACTCGTTCCTTTTGGGAACTGGGTTTTGAAGAGTCGTCACCTAATGATTTATGGTGCATTAGGACACCTTACAGGGTTCAATTATAACTAAACTTGGATAACCAGAGATAGGGTAAGGGCTTTGAAATTATCCTAAGGGGAAGGTGTTAGGCACCCCTCAGGATCCACTTAGTGTGGTTCCCGGCCAAACAGTTATTGTGAATTTGGGGTACAATTAACATGTAAGCAGATAAGGCTCAAGTAAGAGGGGATTTCAATTCATAATGGTTTGAAAGTAAATAAATCTGAAAGAACAATCGAAGAGCTGATTTTAAAAATAAGGAGTTACAATGCTAAAAAAAAAAGTAAAGAATGAATAAAAGGAGGGGGGGGGGGGTCCTAGGTTTATTAAAAATATGGATCACCCCACACAATGTCTAGTAATCACTCCTCAATGAGGGGCTACACGCGACATTACCGCGTGGTCATCATATCCATATCTACCCTTCCTACCCTGTTAAGGTATTAAAGTGCGGATTGGTCTCGATTACTTATTGCATGATATTACCCGTCCCATTCTTATCAATCCCTGAGGTACTTAGGACTACTAATCCTAAAGGGAGAGATATTAGGCTTATTTGAAGTTTCAAAGGTAAAAATTCTAAGGCGACATACAAAACATATAAAGACTGCACATTAAAGGGGGAAACACATAAGCATAATACCTCCTCAAACAAAAGCACATAAATAGCATGACTTGCACATACTTTTTAAGTCCGATTTAAAGCACATAAAGACGAGGGAAGTTAATTATTGAGGCAGCTTAGTTTATTACGTAACTCAGATAAGAAGTCCGAATCAGGCCTGCCTGCTGGTTGTAGCAATTAATGAAGCGGATTTAGTTTTACAATTATTATCCTAAGGCTTGCCTGAGTGCTTGGACGGAGTCCTATAGGCATGATGTCTATTCAATTCAGAAAGGGATGAGACAGTAAAACTCGAAATAGATTGTTTGAAATCCTATAGGCATGCTTGCTAAACCTTGTTAAGTAAGGGAATTAGATTTAAAAGAAGTTCAGAAGGGAAAAAAAATAAGTTAGACTAGTTACAGGCCCTGCAGGTGATAGTATCTACTATTACTGATTTTTAATCCCTATGAACAGGATATCTAATATTGAATGGGAATGAAACGAGTCAGATCTTATTTAAGGATCCATGCAGGCATGATTTGTATATGTTACTGATTTCAAAATTACGAATGTGATACTTATTTATAGCCGTTTAGAACCTAAAGCATGATATCTAAGTGGCATGCAGAATTCGAATACGACATATAGGCAGGTTATCTAGATGTGAAACTGAACAAGCAGGATTTAGTATAATCCTAGAGGCATGATTTCTAATGTAATTTGAAAGTGCAGAATTAAAAGAAGTCCTATAGACATATTTTCTAATGCAGTTTGCAAGTGCAGAATTAAAAGAAGCCCTATAGACATACTTTCTAATGCAGTTTGCAAGTGCAGAAAAAGAAGTCCTATAGGCATATTTTCTAATGCAGTTTGCAAGTGCAGAATTAAAAGAAGTCCTATAGGCATATTTTCTACCCTTGCATGCATAATTACCCAACCCCTTTTCACTAGCCAACCCCAAATGTTCATTACAAATTATTACAAAGCAGGAATAATAAATAACATCAGAAAAGTACAAAGAAAAATTACAACCAGAGGAAGCCTAATTCTTGACTTCCTCTCTAAGTTATGGGATAAACCAACTCAAAGACCACTGATCCAAAGCCTTTCTCATACTTGAGTGTGTCAGAGTTCCCTAAGGGCCTCAATAGCACCCCGGGCAGTGCTCACACCCAAGTTTCACAACCAGAATAGGGACAAGTGCAGTGCGAAAGTGCCAACCCTCATGTGTCCAAGTTCAGAGGGAGCTCATGGGTCCCAAGGCAAGGCTCACACGAGGGGGCAGAACTTAAGTCTAAGAAGATAGTGCAAGTGCAGAGACAGAGGAATAAAGGAGAGGGGTAAAGGGTGGCAGGGAAACAGTTACAGAGTTGAAAACTTCATACAAAAGGGGTTCAGGGGTTGGGAATTGCAAAGAGCCTATGCATTTAGGCATGAGTCAATTCTAGGCATGCACAGCAATAGGGGTGCTGTCATGCCTGTAAATCAACTTGAACACACACATATAATGGTAACATAGAGGTAATGATCCTAGGAGGACCAAGTTTGATTCATGGTCAGCAATATTCGATGTTGTCATGCCCCAAACCACCCATAAGCATCAAACAGATTGGGGTAGGGATTTGGGATTCATACTGCACTGATTCAGAACAAGGGAAAAAAAAGTATATCATGCTAAATAAAGATACTGAAATAGATACAAGCAGCAGGCAGACTAGATTGCAAAAAACATTAAGTAACCAAGTTGTTGTTGATGCTGAAAACTTAATTAGAACATACCAGTTTAAAGAAGCAAATGTAGTAAAGAAAAGCGGCAGGACTTTGAAATATAGCTTTGGCTTTCAAACAGGTCACAGTGCAAGTAGTAAAGCAAGAGAGAGTGTTTTTAGTATAAGTGTGAGTTTTTTTTTTGAATCAAAAGTGTTCGTGTGTTTGTGTTAATGAGAGAGCAAGGTACTTATAGTTTGAAAACAGGTAGAAAATAAGGCAAGAATCATAGTTTAGCAGTAATTATGGAACTATGTGCTAATTGAAATCAAATCAGTATAAGTACTTCCTTTAATTAAGGAGTTAACTTTAAACGGTAACATGCAAATACTAAGTAAGGAAAGAAATCTCACAAGGCTGAATATAATAAATAAGGAAATATCTTCAACATAGTACAAGTACACAATATGTAATAGAGACTAGGTTCATCACATTCTAAACAAGGAAAGGTCGGTAAGAATCAAATATCCATGTAACCAAGGTAAGGTAATTAATCAAATTAAGTAGAAAAGTAGGGATCGAAGGTTCACAGGAAAGTGTTCAAATTAGACCAAGAAACAGGGAAATCAGTAAGGCGAAACAAGGAAAGAATCAATTACTTAACATACAAGTGCAATCAGAATTTCACAAGGGATGGTTTGAAATCAGTCCAAAATTGAAGGTCATTTAAGAGGGGAATTCAGCATATAAATAGAGTGCATAAACAGTAGGCATGCGAGGCCAAACTATGGCAAAGAGAAACAACATGCAATAACAATCACATAGTCCGTAGACAGTGAACTATCGAAACATGGTAGTCACATAGGTCAATTTCGTAACAGAGAGAAGAGAGAGTATCAGAAGCATGCAAAGGGTTAAGTAAAAAGGCCCTTCTTAAAAAGTATAGTCAAGTTTCAATGATAGCAGGAAATCAAAATCACATAAAGAAACAAATGCTGAAACAAAAAGGTTTCAAATCTAGTCAAGCAACTTCAAATAGATGAGTTGCACAAGCAGCTTCAGAAGTTTGAATAGGCCCCCAAAGAAATTAGGGTTTTTGAAGCCAATCGAACTCAAAGATGACGAACAAGTAAATCACACAACAAATAGTCTTAGAAACTCGAATGAACCCAAACTTAGGGTTTTTTAACACCAATCGACTCTAGGGATGAAAAACAGATAAATCAAACAAATATTAACAAAAAATAGATTCAGAAACCTCAAAAGAAATTAAGGCTTTTAAACATGCAAACTCCAGTAGAAGAACAACATAAGGAAACACAGTAGAACATGTCAAAAATCAGAGAAAGCTTCGAGATAACTTAGCAAAAAACCCTAATCGGAAAAGATAAAGGGTTTTGAAGGTAGAGCTTTAGGAGAAACTTTTTAAAAAACATTTAGAAGTTTAGAGCAACAAAAGATCTAAAACAGATCTAAAAGAAATCGGAAGAACCTTGAAGGTTAGGGTTACAGAAGAAACCCAAATGGGGAGAAAGGCTTTGAAAAACCATCGATCTAAGCAGGACAGTCAAGAATCAGACTCGACTAGCCATGGCTGGTCGGAGAAAGGTCAGAGACGACCGGAGAACAGTCATAAATTGAAAACGACCAAGGTCTGGACCAAACTTTCCAGGATCTAGCCCTGAAACCAGGATAACCAGACATGTAGAAGCCATAGGAGGTGGATACAAGCCTCCGATGGCCTTGGAAGCCATGGATTTGGGAGGTTTCAGGGTTGGAGTTTGATCGCGGCGGCTGGGTTTGAGAGGGGTTTGAGAGAGAAAGGGATTCAGAGGCGGCGGAGTGTGTGAAATGGTTAGGGTTAGGGGGTAGTTTGAGATTAAAAAAAGGTAAGGGCCGATATTGGCCGTTGATCATTTAGATCAACGGCTAGGATTAGGTAGGGGATCCGGGTTGGGTTATGAAGATGGGTTTGGGTCGGATTAATTTGGAATCGGGTCGGGGTAATTGGACCTCGGATTGGGTTTAAATGGGGTGCCAAATCAGGCTAAACTTGAAATGAAAATGGGCTAACATTTAAATAGCCACTTTTCCCTATTTGATTTATAAAAAATAGTAAAGTAATTTTTGGAAATAAACTAAAGGTACTAAAATGACTAACAGTATATAATTATAAAATTAAAAATACTGGACTTAATTTTTTATAGACATAAACGCAATTAAATCTAAAAGAGGCTAATGTTGCAATTATATGCAATTTAGCTTTAAAAATACTAAATAAATTTGTAAAAATATGTAAAAATTATATTAGATATATTTTAGCATAAATATGAGAATCCAATAAATGAATTACCAAAATGATAATTTTGGGAATAATTATTGGGTTTTTTCTGGATAAAATAGGGCAAAAAATTGATTTAAAAATCCTTAAAAATTAAGAAAAAATAGTAAAACATTTCGGCATTCTTATATAGGCATGCTCATGCTATTTTGAAAGTAGTTTGCATGTTTAAGAATATATAGGAAAAAATTGGGTATTAACAGTGACGAGTGCTATACGCCGCTGAATCATCTGTTTTCCCTGTTTTACTACTTTTCCGTAATTATTTTCTTTCCTGTCATAACTGTTATATGCTCTATATGCTTTCCATGCTTAATTGCTACTTGTTACTCAATATCTTTTCATGTTCAAGATGTTAGTTCTCCAATAGTTTCATGACTCCCTATTATTTGTTTAAGTTGACTTACTCGCACCTTCAAAATGTCGATTCCTGGATTGGTCTCGTTGTTTAGTATTACTCGTGTAGATTTCTTTACTGTACAAGTTCCCTTTGGTATTTATTGACCGTAAAGGCTTTGTGGTAGAACTATAGATTTGATTGTGCTACGAGTATTTGGTACTGATATGGTGGGATCGGGCTGCACACCACAGCAGGTGTAATAAGGGTGGTTTGTTATGGTGGAATAAGGGTGAAGATGTTCTATATGGTGGGATCGGGTTGCAGCCGCAACAGAAGGAATAAGGGTGGATTGATATGGTGAAATAAAAGTGATTTATGATACTGTGTTGATATATGATGGGATCGGGTTTCGCGGCGCAACATATTTACATATATTATCTTTGTTATTGATGTTATTTAAGTGGAATAAGGGAGGATTTGTGTTGTTTGGTGGGATCGGGTTGCGCGCCGCAACAACCTATATGTTTCCATTTCTTGAGCTGTGTTGGTTTTCCGGTATTTACATTTGAACAGTTAAAGATTGGTAATTCTGGACTACACTGGTTTATTCTTAAGACTGCGGTTATCATTTTTAGTTGACTGTTTAATTCTGTTCAGTATTTCTATTATTCTGTCATTATTATATACACTGCATACAGGTTATAGTGTAGGTGACTCGCCTTAGCCTCGTCACTGCTTCATCGAGGTTAGGCTCGACACTTACCAGTACATGGGGTCGGTTGTACTGATACTACACTCTGCGCATTGTGCAAATTTCGAAGTCGGTCCTAACGGCGGCTTCTAGAGAGCTCGAATTAGAAAGCCTACGGAGACTTGAGGTACAGCTGTTCAGCGCCCGCAGCTCCTGAAGTCCCCTTCTTGTTTTGATTTAGCTGTGTAACTTCTTTTCAGACAGCTTTATGTTATTTCAGACCCTTGTATGTACTATTCTAGTAGCTCGTGCACTTGTGACACCAGGTTCAGGGATTTGTAATAGATATTGGCTAGTTTAGCCTCCGTATTTACACTTAGAATATTTCAGTTATTTCAGTTCTTTATTAATGTTATCATTTAAACTGTTAAAAGAAGTAAATTGTTCTAACGTTGTCTTGCCTAGCAAGTGAAATGTTAGGCACCATCACGGTCCCGACGGTGGAAATTTCGGGTCGTGACATCGCACCTAATTAATTATAATTAATTAGCTTAATTATATAATAGTGCTCTTAAAGAAATTTAGAAGAATCAATTAAGTTTTAGAATTCCACTATCTAAGTTAAACGGGCCATCTTCATCTCTTAAAGGATTAGTTACCTCCTATAGCAAAGGTTGATGCCTTATTTATTTTAAATAAATATTATTTTAAAAAATTATATTCCACAGGTACCTTTTGATTTTTTATAGCCAAATATATATTTATGGTCACCTTCTACCCTTAAGCCATAAAATAAGCTTTGTATTATTTTTCTCTCTCATACCCCCTCAAATTTCTCCTATCCCCTACCCCATATCTATTCTCCCTCTCTCTCTCTCTCTCTCTCTCTCTCTCTCTCTCTCTCTCTCTCTCTCTCTCTCTCTCTCTCTCTCTCTACTTCCCGATATTTTTTTAATTAATATAATTTATGTATTCAGATGTATTATATAATTTCTCTGAAGATTGCTATATTTTTGGAGTGTTTTTCAGTTGAGAATCTTTTTTATAGCTGAAAATACAAAATTTGTGTGTTATAATTGAGTTTGTTGAATTATATTAGGAGTCTATTATGTTAATTGATTCACTTTCCGTTGAAAAATAGTGTAATCCCCTATTTCACGCCGTGAATACAGTTGAATACAATAATCTGTCTAGCTGTAATCCCATGTTTCACGCCATGAATACAGTCGAATACACTCGAATACAAAAATCTGCCTAGCTGTAATCCCCTGTTTCACGCCTAGAAATGCTACTGTATTCATGAATACAGTAGCTTAAATACATCGAATATACTCTAAAAAATCTGAAAACATAGCTATAGGAAGTAATATAGTAAATGATAGCTACAATTAGCTAATGACCACTAAAACATAGTGGTTTCTGAAAGTTTCTCTTTTTAAAAAACGTTGGTTTCTTAAATTGGGCTGGACAAACTTTCTTTTAAGATGTTATAAGTTTAACAATTAGGTTATTAATAATTTTTGAATTGAGTGAAAATTGTTGTCCAAAGTTTAAAGTAATACAAGGACGTTTCTTATCTATATATACACTAGTTTCTGTACACATGCATTGCACGTGTGTTCCATATAAATTAAAATAGATTTTTTTAAAACGACATCAATAATATATTAAAGCATGTATGTAATGAGTAATAAAAATTTTAAAATGGAAAAATTACAAGCTCAATTTGATAAAGGTCTTTATTATAGTCCATAAAATTTTCCATATCAGCTTATCATGCTCGTGAGTTTTTACATGATTTTTTCGAATTAATACCATTTTTACTCTAAAACTCTTCCAAGAACTGCAAAAAGAAAAAAAGTACAATTTGTAAAGTAAATATTGTCATAATAACATGACATGAAATTAGAGTAGACTTTAAACTTTAAACATCACCATTGTCTATTGTAGTTACCTATTCTAACATGGATAATTTTATATCTAAAAAAAGATACTTGTACAATAAACTTTAATTTGAATATCACCATTTATATATTGTGGTTACTAGTTCTAACATGGATTATGCTACACCTCAAAAAAAGAAAAATATTTGTACAATTCCATGAATACTCGTAAGAAGTAACAAAGAAAAATTAATATCAAATATAAGCCAGCACTTTATAACTACATAGAAATAGATCTTGAAGAGATAGTGACTCAGAGAAGAAGTTAAAACTCTTTTATATAAATAAAAAAAAGAAGATAAAGTGACACTTATTTGAAAATGAGAAGACAGAAGAGCCCCTTTAACAGAAATAGTCTTCTGCTGTGTGACCCAAATAGTACCCGAAATTGGCAAAACTCGTGTGGGCGAGTTTTTCCTAGGAAAACCGTATATTAAAAACGATGGCCTCCTTATGGAAAAAGAGCCCCTTTATATAGCCATAGGTTTTATGGTTTAAAACCTTTTCCTAAACCTGTCGGCTCTTCCTTTTCCATCAAGAACTAGAATTCCATTTAATTCTGTAACGACCCAGCCGATCGTTTTGAGAGTTAGAGCCCTGATCCCCTATTAACTGCTTTCCCCGTATCTGTTTCTGCTATTTTGACTTGTTGGGAGGTTTCGTTTTGGTTTTTTAAAGTATTTTGGGACACTTAGTCCCTAAATGGGAGCCTAAGTCTTAAGATTTGGACCGTAGTCGGATCAGTGTGAAGACGGCTCCGAAATGGAGTTCTGTCAATTCCGTTATCTCCGTTGGGTAATTTTTGGGCATAGGGGCGTGTCCAGAATGTGTTTTTGAGGTCCGTAGCTCATTTAGTCTTGAAATAGAGAAAGTCAAATTTTTGGAGTTTTGGGCTGGTAGTGGAATTTTTGATATCGGGATCAAGAAAAAAGCAAAATCGAGGGTTTGATTTCATTCTCCATTTTTGGACCTAGAGAGCTCGGATTGAGGCGAAATTTCGAGGAATTTTTAGAGGAAGCTTGTGGTTAAAGATTCTTTACTCGATTTTGGTTGCATTTCATTAATCTATTATCGCTTTCTTCATTTAATCAAGGAATTTGAGTGAGAAAGTTGGGAAAATGGGGAAAAAGTTCCCCAATTGCTATTTTTTAGTTTTGAGTGGGATTTTGATATCGTATTTGGATAATTTTGGTACGAGTGAACTCGTGAGTGAATGTGTGTTCATAAATTGTGACTTTTATCTAATTCCGAGATGTGGGTCCGTGGAGGCTTTTTGGGCATTTTTCTATTTTCTTGCCTTAGCTTTGATTTCATTAGCTAGATTAGTTGCTTGTCGCTATATTTATGTTATGTAATTGATTTGGCTAGATTTGGACCATCCGAAGCCGGATTATTCGTGGAAAGAGCATTATAACGGATTGATTTGAGCTTGGTTCGAGGTAGTTGGCTTGCCTAACCTTGTGTGGGGGAACTCCCCTTAGGATTTTGGTTTTGTTTGATATATGAGCGCCGTGTACGTACACGGGCTATTTGTTGTAAAATTCCGTTTTCACTAAGTCTCAACCTGTTTTTCCTTGTTGAAACTACACTAGCATATGTAATTACCTTGTTTAGATTCGAAAACATGCCAACGTGTTTTAACTGTCTATTTAAACTCTGTGCAGCATGTTTAGTGAATTTCTTATTTTTCTTTGATGTGAACTTAGTCTAAATTATAGATTTCCTTGTTGAAACTGTTGTTTATATTGATTGAGCTGCATATTTACTTTGGGACTACAGAACGGTATTCCGGGAGATCCCCCGGCACTGCATATTTACTTTTGGACTACGGAAAGGTATTCTAAGAGATCCCCATGCACATTTACTTTTGGGACTACGGGACGGTATCCAAGGAGATCCCCCTGTTGTTATTACTGTGTTCCGAGCTGTTGGCCTCCATTGAGTTCTATTCCTGTTAGATTTTCATAGTTATTTTACTATAGTATTATTTCTATCTTATTTCATTATATTTATACAAGTAGGGCCCTGACCTGATCTCACCACTACTCGACCAAGGTTAGGCTTGGCACTTACTGGGTACCGTTGTGGTTAGGGGTGTTCAAAATCGAACCGATACCGAAAACCAAACCGAAACTGAAGCTTAATGGCTTATTGGTATCGGGTTAACGGTTTAATGGACGGGGAACATATTGAAATTTTTTCATTAACGACTTATCGGTTTGGGGCGGATTATTCAATTTTCTTAACGGATAATCCGTTAACCCGTTAAGAATNATATAATTTATTTTTATCCATATATATATTAAATATCAAAAATCCTTCCACTTCATTCTTCCACTCTTCCAGTACTCTATCTCTAAGTTCTAACGCCTTATTCCTAAATAATCAGAATAGAAACCCTAACGCCTACTCCATCTCGCCCTCTCGCCACCGTCTCCCCCTCCCTCTCGCCATAGCCACCGTCTCCATCTCGCCGACTCGCCTCTCCATCTCGCTGTCTCCCTCTCGCAGACTCGCCCAGCATAAACACTTGGAGCATTCTAATAAAGAGCTTAAGTGAAGGAGGATAACTTGAAGAGGCAGAAAAATAACTTGATTCAATGATTCAACTTGGTGAAATCCCGAGCAGGGAAACGTATTCATTGCTGATCAACATGTATAGCTCCTAGAATAATCTTAACAAGGCATCTGAGCTCCTACGTTCCATGTAACGATGTGGATATGAACCTGATTTTGAGACTCACTGGTCTCTGATAAGAAATTTACGGGATTCAAGTGATAATTTAAATAATGGCAAGCAGAATGGGAGATTTTGTCCAGATTTCTTTCTGAAGTTGGATTTGCTAGGAAGAATAAAAGGGGATGAAATATCTTGTACCATCGTTTGTGAATGTCTAAGCTTGTTTTTTTCTTTTAGCTATATGTATCTTTTGTTATATTTGGTCTGAGTATAGTTGCCTCTGTCATTTAAGGTAGTGAACTTTTCTTCCTGAGTAACAAAGGGGTTCTCTGGAATCTGTGTAGTCTGCTCATTATTGTTGATTTAACATATTGGATGTAATGTAGGTGTTAACAGACATATGTATGTCTGGACTCATCTGTAATTTCCTATTATAAATTTGTATGCTAGGCGGTCAGCAAACAATTAATGCACGCAATATAGATTGACTTAGGCTGATAAACCGCCCGATAAGAGCTAAACCAGTACCAATCCGCCCGATATCTTATCGGGTGGCTAGCAGATTAATACATTTAAAAGCCGATAACCGATAAGCCAAACCGTTAAGAGTAAATAACCGCCCAATCCGCCTGATAACCATCCCTAGTTGTGGTGTACTCATGCCCTTTCCTGCACATATTTTTTTTGTACAAATCTAGGTACCGCTTATCAGCCACATTACCAGTGAGGCGAGCCAGCTGTAGAGACTTCAAGGTATATCTGCCCTATCCGCAGACCTCGAAGTCCCTATCTATTCCACACTATGTCAAACACTTCTTGTATTTTCTTCTTTTATTAGACTCTAGACTATAGGCGTACTGTTTCTTTCTTTAACTTGTGACTTATGACATTCCGGGTTTTGGGAGAGTTTATGTATTTTTTGAAAGTGATTATTGTTCATGTAGAGCGGTATCGTTTTCCTTGTTTAAATTTACCTGTTAGTTGATAGCTTTTATGTTTCGTTCCTTTTCCGCAAAATGTTAGGCTTACCTAGTCGTAGAGACTAGGTGCCGTCACGACGGCTCACAGAGGGAGAACTTGGGTCATGACAAGTTGGTATCAGAGCTCTAGGTTCATAGGAGTCGTGAGTCACTAGCCGATTTATTAGAGTCTCGCGGATTGGTACAGAGACGTCTGTACTTATCTTCGGGTGGCTATGGAACTGTTAGGAAAATTCCACTTCATTTGATTCCTTGTCGTGCGAGATTATTGACTTTGAAATTCTAAACATCTATCTTCTATTCTCTCACAGATGGTGAGGACACTTGCTACCAGAGATGACCAGGCACCTGTGCCCCCTGCTAGAGCCGCCAGAGGCCGGGGCCGGGGTAGAGGCCGAGGACGCGCACGTGGTGCATCTTGAGCACCCGGGCGAGCTGCTACAGAGGAGCCACCAATAGCTCCAGCCGGAGCATAGACACCTCACACGCCTACTACTACTACTCCAGCTCTTTTGGAGATCCTTGAACAGTTCATGAGCATGTACAACACTCTAGCTCAGGCAGGGTTGATCCTCTTGCTGCAGCCACATCTCAGGCCGGGGGAGGAGCATAAACTCCCGCTGCCCACAACCCAAGCAGCGGGTTCAGGTTGATCAGATCCCAGAGGTTATACTAGTACCGCGTGTAGCCCCAGCTCAGCCCGAGGGTAAGGCAGCAGTTTCAGAGGAGGAGTAGTGGAGGCTTGAGAGATACAAGAAGTACGACCCTCCTACATTCAGTGGTCTAGCATCAGAGGATGCTCAGGGATTTCTGGAGGAGTGCCACCGTATCCTCCGCACTATGGGCATAGCAGAGTCGAGTAGGGTTTCTTTCACTGCCTTCTATCTTCAAGGGGCAACCTATCAGCGGTGGCGTACTTTTGAGTTGGACATTCCAACTAAGGCAGCTTCCCTTACATGAACTCAGTTCTCGGATATGTTTTTGAGGGAGTATGTCTCTTAGAGCCTTAGGGACGCAGGGCGCACGGAGTTTGAGAAGTTGCACCAGGGTACTATGACAGTTTCAGAGTATGCAGTCCGTTTCAGTGACTTGGCTAGACATGCACCGGCCTTGGTTTCTACAGTTCGAGAGAGGGTTCGCCGATTTATTGTGGGACTCATTCCCAACACTAGGACTAGCATGTCCCGGGAGTTAGAGATGGATATCGCGTATCAGCAAGTGGTGAGTATTGCTAGGAGGGTGGAGGGCATGCTTGCTCGGGATAGGGAGGAGAGAGAGGCCAAGAGATCTCGAGAGTTGGGCCATTATTCTAGTGCCCATGCCTCAACTGTAGTTCGTCATGGTAGTGGTTATGTAAGTCGCCCCGTTCATTCAGCTTTTCCAGCCGCCAGTGGTATTCCAGCTCCTCCTAGACCTCAGGAGCCTTATTATGCACCTCCAGTATCTAGTGTGCCTCTTGCACAGGGTGCTTTCAGTGGTCAATCCAGCAGACCTGGCCCGATCCAGTCACAGCCACCACGTCCTCCCAGAGATTATTTTGAGTGTGGCGACACTCGTCATATAGTGAGGGATTTCCCCAGACTTAGGAGGGGTGCACCTCCACAGACTTCTCATCCACAGCGTGCTCCACCAGGTTCTCAAGCTATGATTACAGCATCAGCTGCCACCCCACCTGCTCAGCCAGCCCGAGGTGGAGGTCGGGGTGGTAGAGGTCACCCTAGAGGGGGAGTCCAGGCCAGATACTATGCCCTTCCTGCTCGTACATAGGTTGTTACTTCCGATTCTGTCATTACAGGTATTGTTCGATTTGTCATAGAAATGCATCGGTTCTATTCGACCCAGGCTCCACTTATTCTTATGTGTCCTCTTATTTTGCCCCACATTTGGGCGTATCTCGGGATTCTTTGAGTTCCCCTATTTATATGTCTACTCCTGTGGGAGATTCTCTTGTTGTGAACCGAGTTTATTGGTCGTGTTTGATTGCTCTTAGTGGTTTTGAGACCAGAGCCGATTTATTATTGCTCAGCATGCTAGATTTTGATGTTATCTTGGGCATGGAGTGGTTGTCGCCCCATTATGCTATTCTTGATTGTCACGCCAAAACCGTGACGATGGCTATGCCAGGTGTACCGTGATTAGAGTGTAAGGGTACCTTAGATTACACTCCCAATAGAATTATTTCAATTCTTAAAGCTCAATGAATGGTTGAGAAGGGGTGTGACGCATATCTAGCTTATGTGAGAGATGTCAGTATTGATACCCCTACAGTTGATTCAGTCCCAGTAGTGAGGGATTTCCCTGATGTGTTTCCAGCTGATCTTCCGGGCATGCTGCCCGACAGAGATATTTATTTTGGCATTGATTTTCTGCCGGGCACTCAGCCCATCTCTATTCCTCCTTATCGTATGGCCCCTCCTGAGTTGAAGGAGTTGAAGGAACAGTTACAGGAATTGCTTGATAAGGGTTTCATTCGGCCTAGTGTGTCACCTTGAGGTGCTCTTGTCTTGTTTGTAAAGAAAAAGGATGGTTCTATGTGTATGTCATTGATTATCGACAGTTGAACAAAGTTACAGTGAAGAACCGGTATCTTTTGCCTCGTATTGATGACCTAATTGATCAGTTGCAGGGTGCCCGAGTGTTTTCCAAGATTGATTTGCATTCGGGTTATCATCTGCTGAAGATTCAGGAGCTAGATATCCCCAAGACTGCTTTCAGGACTCGGTATGGTCATTACGAGTTCCTTGTTATGTCATCTGGGTTGACCAATGCCCCAGAAACATTTATGCATTTGATGCACAATGTGTTTTGGCCTTATCTTGACTCGTTCATCATTGTCTTTATTGATGACATTCTGGTGTACTCTCGAAGTCGGGAGGATCATAAGCAGCACCTGAGGACAGTGCTTATGACCTTGAGAGAAAAGAAATTGTATGCAATGTTCTCAAAATGTGAGTTCTGGTTAGATTCCGTGGCATTCTTGGGTCATGTGGTATCGAGTGAAGGGATCAAGGTGGATGCGAAGAAAGTGGAAGCAGTGCAGAGTTGGCCCAGACCATCCTCAGCTACAGAGATCTGGAGCTTTCTTGGTTAGGCGGGTTATTTCCATCGATTTGTTGAGGGATTCTCGTCTATTGTAGCACCTATGACTAGGCTGACCCAGAAGGGTGCTCTGTTCAGGTGGACGGAAGAGTGTGAAAAGAGCTTTCAGAAGCTCAAGACAGCTTTGACTACAACTCCAATATTGGTATTGCCTTCAGGTTCGGGGTCTTATACAGTTTATTGTGATGCGTTGCGAGTTGGCCTTTACGCGGTGTTGATGCAGGACCGTAGGTGGTTTCCTACACGTGCAGGAAGCTGAAGGTGCATGAAAAGAACTATCCTGTCCACGACCTTAAGTTAGCTGCTATTGTTCATGCCTTGAAGATTTGGAGGCACTATTTGTACGGGGTTCCTTGTGAAATCTATACTGATCAACGGAGTTTGCAGCATCTGTTCAAGAAGAAGGATATTAATTTACGTCAGAGAAGGTAGTTAGAGCTTCTTAAGGATTACGATATCACTATTTTATACCACCCGGGGAAGGCCAATGTGGTGGACGATGCTTTGAGTCGCCGGGCAGAGAGTTTGGCTTATCTACCAGCAGTAGAGAGGCCCATGGCGTTGGATGTTCAGGCCTTAGCCAGCCAGTTCGTGAGATTGGATATTTTTTAGCTGAGCCAATTGTTGGCTTATATGGTCTCCTGGTCTTCTCTTTATGATTGTATCGGGGAGCGTCAGTATGATGACCCCCATATGCTTGTCCTTAAGGACACGGTTCAGCACGGTGATGCTAAGGAGGTCACTATTGGGGACGATGGTGCTTTGAGGATGCAGGGCAGGCTATGTGTGCCTAATATGGAGGCTTTGTGTGAGTTCATTCTTCAGGAGGCTCACAGCTCGCGGTACTCTATTCATCCGGGTAATGTGAAGATGTATCAGGACTTGAGGCAGCATTACTGGTGGAGGAGGATAAAGAATGATATAGTGGAGTATGTTGCTCGGTGCCTAAATTGCCAGCAGGTGAAATATGAGCATCAGCGACGGGGTGGATTGCTTCAGAAGTTAGAGATTTCGGAGTGGAAATGGGAGCGGATCACCATGGATTTTGTTGTTGGACTCCCACGGACGCAGCGGAAGTTTGATGCAGTTTGGGTGATTGTGGATAGGCTGACCAAGTCAACACATTTCCTTCCTGTGATGACCACCTATTCTTACGAGCAGTTGGCTCGAGTTTATATCCGTGAGATTGTCAGACTTCATGGCGTGCGGGTATCTATCATCTATGACTGAGGTATGCAGTTTACATCACGATTTTGGAGAGCCATACAGCAGGAACTGGGTACTCTAGTGGAGTTGAGCACAACATTTCACCCTCAGACGGACGGACAGTCCGAGCGCACTATACAAATTCTTGAGGATATGCTCCGTGCGTGTGTGATGGAGTTTGGAGGTTCTTGGGATTAGTTCTTGCCACTTGCGGAGTTTGCCTACAACAACAGTTATCAGTCCAGCATTCACATGGCACCGTATGAGGCTCTGTATGGTACGCGGTGTCGGTCCCCAGTGGGTTGGTTCATGTCGGGCGAGGCTAGATTACTGGGCACATACTTGGTTTAGGACGCCTTGGAGAAGGTTAAGGTGATTCAGGATAGACTTCGCACAGCCCAGTCCGGACAGAAAAGTTATGCGGACAGGAAGGTTCGCGATGTTTCATTTATGGTTGGAGAGTGGGTCTTGCTTTGGGTTTCGCCTATGAAGGGCGTTATAAGATTTGGAAAGAGGGTAAAGTTGAGCCCAAGTTTTATTGGTCCCTTTGAGGTGTTACGGCAAGTTGGGGAGATTGCTTATGAGCTTGCCTTACGTCCCAGCTTGGCAGGAGTTCATCTGGTATTACTTCGATGCTCCGGAGGTATCATGGTGATTCGTCTCATGTGTTGGATTTCAGCTTAGTCCAGTTGGACAAGGATCTATCTTATGTTAAGGAGCCAGTGGCTATATTGGACAAGCAAGTTCGAAAGCTGAGGTCAAAGAACATTGCGTCAGTAAAGGTTTAGTGGCGGGGTCAGCCGGCCAAGGAGCCGACTTGGGAGACCGAGCAGGATAAGCGCAACCGTTACCCTCATCCTTTCACCACTTCAGGTATGTCTCCATGCTCATTCGAGGACGAATGAATGTTTTAAGAGGGAAAAAACGAAACGACCCGACCGGTCGTTTTGAGAGTTAGAGCCCTGATCCCCTATTAACTGCTTTCCCCATATCTGTTTCTGCTATTTTGACTTGCCGGGAGGTTTCGTTTTGGTTTTTTGAAGTGTTTTGGGACACTTAGTCCCTAAATGGGAGCCTAAGTCATAAGATTTGGACCGTAGTCAGATTAGTGTGAAGACGGCTCCAGAATGGAGTTCCGTAGATTCCATTATCTCCATTGGGTGTTTTTTGGGCTTAGGGGCATGTCCGGATTGTGTTTCTGAGGACCATAGCTCATTTAGGCTTGAAATGTCGAAAGTCAAATTTTGGAGTTTTGGGCTGGTAGTGGAATTTTTAATATCGGGATCAAAATCTGATTCCGGAAGTTGGAGTAGGTCCATAGTATTGAATATGACTTGTGCGCAAAATTTGGGGTCAATCGGACATGGTTTGGTTGATTTCGGCATCAGTTGTCGAATTTGGAAGTTTCAAGTTCATTAAGTTTGGATTGGAGGGTGATTTGTGTTTTTAGCGTTGTTTGATGTGATTTGAGGGCTCGACTAAGTTCGTAAGGTGATCTAGGATTGACTGGTATGTTTGGCTGGGGTCCCGGGGGCCTCGGGTGAGTTTTGGGTGCTTAACGGATTGGTTTGGGACTTAGGAAAAAGGCTGAAGTTGCTGTATCTGGTGTAACTGCGCCTGTGCACTTTTGGCCGCAGGTGCGGAGCCGCAGAAGCGGATATGGACCCCGTCCAGCTGGGTCCGCAGATGCGGTGAGGGGTCCGCAGAAGCGGAGGAGCATAAGCGGTTGGGGACCGCAGGAGCAGGCTCGCAGGTACGGCCCAGTGCTCGCAGATGGGTCCCAGCCCACTTAAGTGAATTCCGCACCTGCAGCGGAATTTCCGCAAGTGCGGCGCCGCAGGTGCAAAGAAGGGTCCGCAGGTGCGGTTTGACTGGCAGAAAAAGGGCAAAATCGAGGGTTTGATTTCATTCTCAATTTTTGGGCCTAGAGAGCTCGGATAGAGGGTAAATTTTTGAGGGATTTTCAGAGGAAGCCTGTGGGTAACGATTCCTTACTCGATTTTGGTTGCATTTCACTAATCTATTGTTGTTTTCTTCATTTAATCAAGGAATTTGAGTGAGAAAGTTGGGAAAATGGGGGAAAAGTTCCCCAATCGAATTTCTGAGTTTTGAGTGGGATTTTGACATTAGATTTGGATAATTTTGGTACGGGTGAACTCGTGAGTGAATGGGTGTTCATAATTTGTGACTTTTACCCGATTTCGAGATGTGGGTCCGGGGAGGCTTTTTGGGCATTTTTCTATTTTCTTGCCTTAGCTTTGATTTCATTAGCTAGATTAGTTGCTTGTAGCTATATTTATGTTATGTAATTGATTTGGCTAGATTTGGGCCATCCGGAGCCGGATATTCGTGGAAAGAGCATTATTACGAATTGAATTGAGCTTGGTTCGAGGTAAGTGGCTTGCCTAACCTTGTGTGGGGGAACTCTCCTTAGGATTTGGGTACTGTTTGATATATGAGCGCCGTGTACGTGAGGTGACGAGTACGTACACGGGCTATTTGTTGTAAAACTCCATTTTTCACTAAGTCTCAACCTATTTTTCCTTGTTGAAACTACACTAGCATATGTAATTACCTTGTTTAGATTCGAAAGCATGCTTATGTGTTTTAACTATCTATTTGAACTCTGTGCAGCATGTTTAGTAAAAATTTCCTGTTTTTCTTTGATGTGAACTTAGTCTAAAATGTAGATTTCCTTGTTGAAACTGTTGTTTATATTGGTTGAGCTGCATAATTACTTTGGACTAAGGAACGGTATTCCGGGAGATAGCCTGCATTGCATATTTACTTTGGGACTATTGAACGGTATTCCGGGAGATCCCCCAGCACTGCATATTTACTTTGGGACTACGAAATGGTATTCCGGGAGATCCCCCTGCATATTTATGTTTGGGACTACGGGACGGTATCCCGGGAGATCCAGTGTTGCTATTACTGTGTTCTGAGATGTTGGCCTCCATTGAGTTCTATTCTAGTTAGATTTTCGTACTTATTTTACTGTAATATTCGTTTTGTCTTATTTCATTATATTTATACCAGTACGACCCTAACCTGATCTCGTCACTACTCGATTGAGGTTAGGCTTGGCACTTACTAGGTACCGTTGTGGTGTACTCATGCCCTTTCATACACATGTTTTTTGTGTGCAGATCCATGTACCGCTTATCATCAATATTACCAATGAGGCGAGCCAGCTGCAGAGACTTCAAGGTATATCTGGCGCGTCCGCAGACCTCGAAGTCCCTATCAATTCCACACATGTCAAACACTTCTGGTATTTTATTCTTTTATTAGACTCTGGAGTGTGGGTGTACTGTTTCTTTCTTTAGCTTCTGACTTATGATATTCCGGGTTTTGGGAGAGTTTATGTATTTTTCGAAAGTGATTATTGTTCATGCCGAGCGACATCATTTTTCCTTGTTTAAATTTACCTGTTAGTTGATAGCTTTTATATTTCGTTTCTTTTCCGCAAAATGTTAGGCTTACCTAGTCGTAGAGACTAGGTACCGTCATGACGGTTCACGGAGGGAGGACTTGGGTCGTGAAAAGTTGGTAATAGAGCTCTAGGTTCATAGGAGTCGTGAGTCACCAGCCGGTCTATTAGAGTCTTGCGGATCGGTACGGAGACGTCTGTACTTATCTTCGGAAGGCTATGGAACTATAAGGAAAATTCCACTTCATTTGATTCCTTTTCCTGCGAGATTATTGACTTTGAAATTCTAAACTTCTATCTTCTATTCTCTCACAGATGGTGAAGACACGCGCTACCGGAGATGACCAGGCACCCGCGCCCCCTGCTAGAGTCGCTAGAGGCTGGGGCTGGTGTAGAGGCCGAGGACGCGTACGTGGTGTAGCCAGAGCACCCAGGCGAGCTGCCAGAGAGGAGCCACCAGTAGCTTCAACCGGAGCATAGGCACCTGATACGCCTACTACTTGTTGCGGCCAAACGCACTCACGCAAGTATACGCGGTCGTCAAGTAATAAAGTGACTAAAAGTCGGATGTCGATCCCACGAGGACTTGGGATTAAACATTAACTAAATTAGACTTTCCTGATTATCTAAACAAGAATTAAACCTAGAAGTAATTGATTCTAAACTAATTAAATAAAGAATATAAATAATGAACTTTAAACAAAGGAAGAGCAGATTTTTATGATATCAATGTAATGAAAACGATCTAGGGTTATGGGCTATCTAACATTCCTATTGTATTCTTCAATTGAATTGACTAACTAATTTATCTAGTTTATTGGTTGACAGGGTTAATATTGCTCATAAGAATCTGTCGAGTTCTTACTCGCCTATTCAAGCTAACCTAACGCCTATATGTCTATGGAGTTAGAATCAACAAGAACGCATTTATAATTCCTGTATTTCAACCAAGCAAGGCAATTAGTTATATGTCTATCCTAATTGCGAATCCGTTCCCAGATGCCCAGGTTCAAGAACTTGCTCTACTCAATCCTATATGCAATCTAGAATTCCCACTTGCGAGTTCAACTCTAGATTTGTAGATAGTATTCAATTGGTGATCAAGCAATCAAATAATTAAGTGCAGGATTGAATAAATAAACCAATATGATAAACTAAGCAATCAAAATCAATATCCGAATAACAATAGTCATGAAAGAACCACAACCCTAGAACGTGAAGCTTAGCTCCACATAGTCATGGTAGCAAAACAACATATCATACAAAAAAACATAAAAAGACTAAGTTGGTGGAAGAAAAGATGAAACCCGGCCTCCACGGCGGCTCTGTGCTTGTGTTTTCCTCTCAAAAACGTCCTCCTCCATCAAAATACCATTTTTCCATGTATATATACCAAGTAGGGTTGGTCCCAAGCAATTATACCTTCTCCAATGTGAAAAAAGACATTTTTCCCGGGTTTGACTAGCGCGATCGCGCTAGTGGCCCAGTGTTCTGCCTGACGAGCGCGACCTGAGCGCAATCGCGCTATTGACGCGCATTTTATACCCTGTTCTGTTTCAAATTTGGAAACACGTAAAACATGAAAGTTGTATACCTTTGAGTTAGCTTTCCAACCATATATTGTGGAGCCAAAATGGAGTTCTGAGCAAAAATATATGTGTATTTTACTAGACAGTGCGCAATATGCCTACTGGAGTCTTCGTTCGCTCTAACTATCATCCGTTGACCCCCAAACACGATCCCGGCTTAATTCCTTGAACTTTTACTCAAATTTTAAATCTCCAAATCACTCGAATTCATTCCATAACTTCTAAATAGCTCGGAATCACTCCTACAAGGCATAAAACACACCATTAGTGCAAAACACTAGCGATTAAAGCTCAAACTCAATTAAAGTGCAGTAAATTAGAGTGTAATAATCGACTAAAATACGTAATTATAGCCTATCATCAACACCCCACACTTAAACGTTGCTCGTCCTCGAGTCAACCAAAAATTTACTCTATCTATGAGCACTTAACATATTCGAAGCACACTACACCAATGATTATGGTTGATAGCAACAATTAAACTCTAGCATATGCAATCATCATACACTTCCCTTTACTTATGTGATCCTTCAAAAATATTCAAACAAAGACAATATGCTCACAACAATCCTAGCCTCAAAAATCGACTCAATATCACAATGCACTCATGGCTTGAACACCCAACATCCTAGAGAAGTCTAATAATGTTACCTATCCTTCGTGAAACCATGTGCCCTCACAACCAAGGCAAGAGAGTAAGTTGAATCCACACATTCGAATCTCATGATCAAATATATTTTAAGGACTCATATATATCAAAAGAAAATATCGTTTACCCTCAAAAAAGAAGTCACATGCATGTAATTGGTACCATAGGCTTGCCCATAATGTAAATTCCTACTAATGTAGGCTTACTCGATCTAAAATCAATTAGGACTTTATATGGTTGTAATGTGGGCTAAGGGACGGGTAGGATATATTTAGGAATAGTGACTAACCCTCCTAAGCACTTTAACACACCACATAATCAACTTTAAGCATAAATTCTTCAATGCACTTCACTTTCACAAACAATATCACCCCAAAAATGCTCCCTTCTTCTTTAAGCATTAAATTAATTCATACCCACTATCAAGAACAAGACAACAATGTATTCATCTCTATTTTTTTTCCTTTTTTTTTCCAGATTATTCTTTTTTTTTTTCAATTTCCACTAGTGGTGTATTATTTTAAAAAAACAAGTGCACCTTTCTTCCTTTTATTGGTTCCACTCAACAGCCACCCCATACTTAGTTCCTTCTTACTTCTTTTAGCGCTCATCTCACAATTAAAGTGCTTTAAAGGTAAAAGGATTAAAACAATGTCAATTTAAGAACAAAAAGGGTATATGCTTGTAATGTGAATGCCAAATAAAAGTCTATAGGCTCAAAAGGGTTAACTAAGGATAAATTTTATTTGTGATAAGCAATAAGCTCAAAAGATCAAAGAAAGCCTAAAATTATTTTTCAAACCGAGCATCACCTAAAATTTCGCTTCGACTCACAAACCGGGCAAGTTCTAGACACAAGTACAATACATGGACTACACAAAAACCTCACCACACATGGCACATGACTCACTAAGGACAATCCCATTCTGACTCTCAAACAAATTCAAGTATTCACGGAGTCACGAGATATTAAGCATTAAGCACAAAGTGAACATAAGTCAAGAAAATGAGACATAGGCGCCACAAAACATGCTATCCAAGTAAGCAAGGCATCATCAATAAATTCAAATCATAGGGAAGATACTACACATGCCAAAGCCTAAATATGCTACTATCAAACAAGTCAAGGGCGCCTAGGTTCATCATTCTTCCTCCATTTATTCCCTAAATTCTAATCTACTCTAAAAAAAAATAAAAAAAATATAAAAGGAAAAACTACTACCCGGTTCAAACTACATCCCATGGAAAAGAACCGAGGCACAAAGAAAAATCACGGGGGATTATTACTACCTAAAGAAAGCTAAAAGACATTTTTTTTGTTTAGACTTTAATCCCTCAAGAAAATTGTCTAGGAGATCCATCGTCGGGAAAAGTCTAATTTTTCTACCTTTTTCAATTTTATTTTTTTGATTTTTCTTATTTTCCACATTAAAATAAATAAATTAATCTACTAAAATACTACACAACTACGGAAAAAAAAACTAAAATACTAAAAAGCTAATTATCCAAAGGAATTTTCCCACCCCACAATTAAAAGAGTGCAATGTCCCCAATGCACAAATAAAGCAAAAATAACAAGGGTGGACAAGAAACTCCCTGAAAGGCCAAAGGCCGAAGTACTAGCAGCTCACGGGGTACTCAGACTTCTCCCAAGGATGGTCCTTTGTGCGGGTACCTCACACTAGTTCCAACCAGCTGGCTCGCATTTGCACATTCCAGTGGCTTTTCTTCTATGATCATAATCCTACAAAAAAAATGCTACAAAGATAGAAAAATAAAATAAACAAAAATAAATAAAAATAAAAGAAAGCAGTAAAGCTGGGTTGCCTCCCAACAAGCGCCTAATTTAAAGTCGCGGCACGACTTGAACCAATTTTTGCCTCCACCTTGAACTTATGAATTGTACCCCTAACATGGCATCCAGTCTGTGGGTATGCTCCTTTGGTAGGGCTACAAAGATAACCAGGTCAAGTAATAAATTTTTCTTTCTGCACTTCTCGGCCTTTAGATGAGGAATGTAATTTTTGCTTTTTGGCACAACAAATTCAAGAATATAGGCACTCTCTTCCTCACTCTTTGACCCCTTTATTGGCTCAGATGGCTCGATTACTATCTTACTATCTAAACACAATGTGGAAAAATGATTGGAATGAGGTCTAATGCGCCCTAACTCATGAATTTACTACTATTTGCATCCCCATATTTACACACACTTAAGTCTCCCAAAGTAATGTTATCTACTCCCTCATATGACTTTAGAGCACTCTTCTCAATATTGGCATCCTCAAGAAAAACATGGTCTAGTGATTGGTATTCTCGTTTTCGCTCCTCAATTTGGTCTAGAAGATTTTTTTCGGCTTCATACATCTTATTATTAATTTGTTGGGTGTTACACGCATCAACCTTTGTGCTCAAATCTGCATCTAAGTTATGTACATCCAAGCTAAAATTATCAATTTTTTGTGCAAGTTCATCTCTCTCCTTAGACCAATCATTCACCAACGTTGTCAGAAGACAACGTCGTTTCGCATATTCGCCTAATCGAGAATATACGTCCCAATACCAACCCTTACTCCCATATTCAAATTCAGTCCTCCCTGATATCATGTTGAGAGAACTAGAAACACACTAGGAGAAAAGTCAAATAGTTATAAAATTAAAATATTTAAAGAGAAGAAAAAAATCAAAACTTGTAAAGATAAAAGTAAAAGTCTAATATAGAAAAATAGTTAATTTCTAAGTCCCCGGCAATAGCGCCAAAAAACTTGTTGCGGCCAAACGCACTCACGCAAGTATACGCGGTCGTCAAGTAATAAAGTGACTAAAAGTCGGATGTCGATCCCACGAGGACTTGTGATTAACCATTAACTAAATTAGACTATCCTGATTATCTAAACAAGAATTAAACCTAGAAGTAATTGATTCTAAACTAATTAAATAAAGAATATAAATAATGAACTTTAAACAAAGGAAGAGCAGATTTTTACGATATCAATATAATGAAAACTATCTAGGGTTATGGGCTATCTAACATTCCTATTGTATTCTTCAATTGAATTGACTAACTAATTTATCTAGTTTATTGGTTGACAGGGTTAATATTGCTCATAAGAATCTGTCGAGTTCTTACTCGCCTATTCAAGCTAACCTAACGCCTATATGTCTATGGAGTTAGAATCAACAAGAACGCATTTATAATTCCTGTATTTCAACCAAGCAAGGCAATTAGTTATATGTCTATCCTAATTGCGAATCCGTTCCCCGATGCCCAGGTTCAAGAACTTGCTCTACTCAATCCTATATGCAATCTAGAATTCCCACTTGCGAGTTCAACTCTAGATTCGTAGATAGTATTCAATTGGTGATCAAGCAATCAAATAACTAAATGCAGGTTTGAATAAATAAACCAATATGATAAACTAAGCAATCAAAATCAATATCCGAATAGCAATAGTCATGAAAAAACCACAACCCTAGAACTTGAAGCTTAGCTCCACATAGACATGGTAGCAAAACAACAAATCATACAAAGAAACATAAAAAGACTAAGTTGGTGGAAGAAAAGATGAAACCTGGCCTCCACGGCAGCTCTGTGCTTGTGTTTTCCTCTCAAAAACGTCCTCCTCCATCAAAATACCGTTTTTCCATGTATATATACCAAGTAGGGTTGGGCCAAAACAATTATACCTTCTCCAATGTGAAAAAGGACATTTTTCCCGGGTTTGACTAGCGCGATCGCGCTAGTGGTCGCGCTAGTGGCCTAGTGTTCTGCCTGACGAGCACGACCTGAGCGCGATCGCGCTATTGACGCGCCTTTTTCACCCTGTTCCGTTTCGCATTTGGAAAAATGTAAAACAAGAAAGTTGTATCCCCTTGAGTTAGCTTTCCAACCTTATATTGTGGAGCCAAAATGGAGTTCTGAGAAAGAAGTTATGTGTATTTTACTAGACAGTGCACAATATGCCTACTAGAGTCTTCGTTCGCTCTAACTATCATCCGTTGACCCCCAAACGCGATCCCGGCTTAATTCCTTGAGCTTTTACTCAAACTTTAAAGATCCAAATCACTCGAATTCATTTCATTACATCTACATAGCTCGGAATCACTCCTACAAGGCATAAAACAAACCATTAGTGCAAAACACTAGCGATTAATAATCGATTAAAATACGTAATTATAGCCTATCATCACTACTACTGCTCCAGCTCTTCCGGAGACCCTTGCACATTTCATGAGCATGTACAACACTCTAGCTCAGGCAGGGTTGCTTCCCCTTGCTGTAGCCACATCTCAGGCCGGTGGAGGAGCACAGACTCCTGCCGCCCGCACACCAGAGCAGCGGGTTCAGGTTGATTAGATCCCAGAGGTTATACCGGTACTGCACTTAGCCCCAGCTAAGTCCGAGGGTAGGGCAGCAGTTTTAGAGGAGGAGGAGCGGAGGCTTGAGAGGTACAAGAAGTACGACCCTCCTACATTCAGTGGTCTAGCATCAGAGGATGCTCAGGTATTTCTGGAGGAGTTCCACCGTATCCTCTGCACTATAGGCATAGCAGAGTCGAGTGGGGTTTCTTTCATTATCTTCCAGCTTTGAGGGGCAGCCTATCAATGGTGGCGTACTTTTGCGTTGGACCGTCCGGCTGAGGAAGCTTCCCTTACATGGACTCGGTTCTTGGTTATGTTTTTGAGGGAGTATGTCCCTCAAAGCCTTAGGGACGCATGGCGCGCGGAGTTTGAGCAGTTGTGCTAGGGTACTATGACAGTTTCAGAGTATGCAGTCCGTTTTAGTGACTTGGCTAGACATGCACCGGCCTTGGTTTCTACAGTTCGAGAGAGGGTTCGCCGGTTTATTGAGGGACTCATTCCCAACATCAGCACTAGCATGGCCCAGGAGTTAGAGAAAGTGGAAGTAGTTCAGAGTTGGCCCAAACCATCCTCAGCTACAGAGATCCAGAGTTCTTGGTTTGACGGGTTATTACCGTCGATTTATTGAGGGATTCTCGTCTATTGCAACACCTATGACCAGGCTGACCCAGAAGGGTACTCCGTTCAAGTGGACGGAAGAGTGTGAGAGAGCTTTTAGAAGCTAATGACAGCTTTGACTACAGCTCCAGTATTGGTGTTGCCTTCTGGTTCGCGATCTTATATAGTTTATTATGATGCGTTGCAATTTGGCCTCGGCGCGGTGTTGATGCAGGACCGTAGGTGATTGCCTACGCGTCCAGGCAGCTGAAGGTGCATGAAAAGAACTATCATGTCCACGACCTTAAGTTAGTTGCATTTATGTATGCCTTGAAGATTTGGAGGCACTATTTGTATGGGGTTCCTTGTGAGATCTATACTGATCACCAAAGTTTGCAGCATCTGTTCAAGCAGAAGGATATTAATTTACGTCAGAGAAGGTGGTTAAAGCTGCTTAAGGATTATGATATCACTATTTTATACCACCCGGGGAAGGCCAATGTGGTGGCAGATGCTTTGAGTCGCCAGGCAAAGAGTTTGGGAGTTTGGCTTATCTACCAGCAGTAGAGAGGCCCATGGCGTTGGATGTTCAGGACTTAGCCATCCAGTTTGTGAGATTCGATATTTCTGAGCCGAGTCGAGTGTTGGCTTGTGTGGTCTCCCGATCTTCTCTTTATGATCGTATGATGGAGCATCAGTATGATGACCCTTCTCTGCTTGTCCTTAAGGACACGGTTCAGCACGATGATGCTAAGGAGGTCACTATTGGGGATGATGGTGCTTTGAGGATGTAGCAGAGGCTATGTGTGCCTAATGTGGACTGTTTGCGTGAGCTGCTTCTTCAGGAGGCTCACAGCTCGCGGTACTCTATTCTTCCGGGTGCCGCGAAGTTGTATTAGGACTTGAGGCAACATTATTGGTGGGACCTCCTTAGCATTTTGGCTTGCCGGGAGGTTTTATTTTGGTCTTTTTGTAATTTTTGGGACACTTAGTCCCTAAATGGTAGCCTAAGTCTTAAGATTTGGATTGTAGTCGGATTAATGTGAAGACGGATCCGGAATGGAGTTTCGTCAATTCCGTCAGCTTCGTTGAGTGATTTTGGGCTTAGGGGCGTGTCTGGATTGTGTTTTTGAGGTCCGTAGCTCATTTAGGCTTGAAATGGCGAAAGTCGAATTTTTGGAGTTTTGGGCTGGTAGTGGAATTTTTGATATCGGGATCAGAATCCAATTCCGGAAGTTGAAGTATGTTCTTAGTATCAAATATGACTTATGAGCAAAATTTGGGGTCAATCAGACATGGTTTGGTTGATTTCAGCATCGGTTGTCGAATTTGGAAGTTTCAAGTTCATTAAGTTTGGATTGGAGGGTGATTTGTGTTTTTAGCGTTGTTTGATGTGATTTGAGGGCTCGACTAAGTTCTTATGGTGATCTAGGATTGGTTGGTATGTTTGGTTGGGGTCCCGGGGGCCTCGGGTGAGTTTTGGGTGCTTAACGGATTGGTTTGGGACTTAGGAAAAAGGTTGAAGCTGTTGTATCTGGTGTAACCGCACCTGCGCACTTTGGGCCGCAGGTGCGGAGCAGCAGAAACGGATATGGGCCCTATCCAGTTGGGTCCGCAGATGCGGTGAGGGGTCCGCAGAAGTGGTTGGGGACCACAGGAGCGGGCTCGCAGGTGCGGCCCAATGCTTGCAGATGCGGTCCCAGCCCACTTAAGTGAATTCCGCACTGCGACAGAATTTTCGCAGGTGCGGCACCGCAGGTGCGAAGAAGGGTCCGCTGGTGCGGTTTGACTGTCAAAAAAGGGCAAAATCGAGGGTTTGATTTCATTCTCCATTTTTGGACCTAGAGAGCTCGGATTGAGGCAAAAGTTTGGGGGATTTTTAGAGGAAACTTGTGGGTAACGATTCCTTACTCGATTTTGGTTACATTTCATTTATCTATTGTTGTTTTCTTCATTTAATCAAGGAACTTGAGTGAGAAAGTTGGGGAAATGGGGGAAAAGTTCCCCAATCGAATTTCTGAGTTTTGAGTGGGATTTTGACATCAGATTTGGATAGTTTTGGTACGAGTGAACTCATGAGTGAATGGGCGTTCATAATTTATGACTTTTACCCGATTCCGAGACGCGGGCCCGGGGAGGCTTTTTGGGTGTTTTTCTATATTCTTGCCTTATCTTTGATTTCATTAGCAAGATTAGTTGCTTGTAGCTATATTTACGTTATGTAATTGATTTGGCTAGATTTGAGCCATCTGGAGCCGGATATTCGTGGAAAGAGCATTATTACGAATTGATTTGAGCTTGGTTCGAGGTAAGTGGCCTGCCTAAACTTGTGTGGGGGAACTTCCCTTAGGATTTTGGTACTGTTTGATAAATTAGCGTTGTGTACGTGAGGTGATGAGTACGTACATGGGCTATTTGTTGTAAAACTCCATTTTCCACTAAGTCTCAACCTGTTTTTCCTTGTTGAAATTACACTAGCATATGTAATTACCTTGTTTAGATTCGAAATCATGCCTACGTGCTTTAACTGTCTATTTGAACTCTGTGCAGCATGTTTAGTGAAATTTCTTGTTTTTTTTTGATGTGAACTTAGTCTAAACTGTAGATTTTCCTTGTTGAAACTGTTGTTTATATTGGTTGATCTGCATATTTACTTTGGGACTACGGAACGGTATTCTGGGAGATCCCCTGTACTGCATATTTACTTTGGGACTACGGAAAGGTATTCCGGGCGATCCCCCAGCACTGCATATTTACTTTGGGTCTACGGAACGGTATTCCGGGAGATCCCCCTGCACATTTACGTTTGGGACTACGAGACGGTATCCCGGAAGATCCCCCTGTTGCTATTACTGTGTTCTGAGCTATTGGCCTCCATTGAGCTCTATTCCTGTTAGATTTCCGTACTTATTTTACTGCAATATTCTTTGTCTTATTTCATTATATTTATACCAGTAGGCCGTTACCTAATCTCGTCACTACTCGGCCGAGGTTAGGCTTGGCACTTACTAGGTACCATTGTGGTGTACCCATGCCCTTTCCTGTACATGTTTTTCGTGTGCAAATCCAGGTACCACTTATCAGCCACATTACCAGTGAGGCGAGCCAGCTGTAGAGACTTCAAGGTTTATCTGGCACGTCCGTAGACCTCGAAGTCCCTATTCCACCCCATGTCAAACACTTCTTGTATTTTTTTCTTTTATTGGACTATGGAGTATGGGCGTACTGTTTCTTTCTTTAGCTTGTGACTTATGACATTCCGGGTTTCGGGAGAGTTTATGTATTTTTCGAAAGTGATTATTGTTCATGCCGAGCGACATCATTTTTCCTTGTTTAAATTTACCTGTTAGTTGATAGCTTTTATGTTCCGTTTCTTTTCTGCAAAAATGTTAGGCTTACCTAATCGTAGAGACTAGGTGTCGTCACGACGGTTCACAGAGAGAGAACTTGGGTCGTGACAAATTCGTAATTATTCAAGCACAACAGGGACCGCAATATTTAATTAACGAGGCTTCCTATTATGGGCTTAACTCGAAATATCTGAATTAGTACTACCATAATAAATTACAAATTATTCCAGTAAAAATTCACAACTGCACTCCTTTATTTAACTCCCCATGTTAAGATTCAGATACTATCAAATAAATTAAATTACTAACAATTTAATTCATTGATTATTTCCTTTAGACTTTCGCTTAACTTATTTCATGTGACAGATACAAAATCCACCTGCAAGGTTTACACATGAAAATTTATAAGCTTTCATAAAGGTGTATCATCAGTCTTTAGACCGGGACATGGATTTTATCAACTAACTGTTACTTTGCCAATGTATATAATCATTATCTAATTTACCGGGCATATTGACCCACAAAAGAATCTTGCATTTTAATAAATCAAAACAATAAATAATATACACAACTATAATAATTATATCAAGATTAAGAGTATACGTACGTTTAGTGGCTAGAGAGGTTATTTTATTAAGTCAGTATAAAATACTTATCTCTACTTGGTCTGTTCAATACATACAAAATATACTAGCACAACTGCACAAGAAGTCATAATTAAACCATTCCCATAATCAAGATAAATTATATCTAATCTTGTGCTATAATCATTCCTGAAGGTTTGTCCAATTTCATCATTAAATTGTGAACATGATCTATATACTTTCTACGCGAACGCGAGCAAGGTCACGCGAACGCGATCCTGAGCACGCGAATGCGAAGGGGAAAAGCTTCCCAGCCCACAGCACCCCAAATCCTCCATCGCGAACGCGATGTCTGACCGCGTTTGTGAAGAAGGAAACCAGAATCAGAAATCTGGTATGTTTCAACTCAACTCCGGGCGGCCCGAAATGCACCCGATCCCCTCGGGATCCCGTCCAACTACTCCAAAAAGTCTATAAACATAATACGAACTTGCTTGAACTCTCGAAACACGTAAAACAACAACAAAACCAAGAATCACACCTCAAAACCAAATTGAATCAAACTTTGAACTTCAAGTTTATAAATCGCTCCGAACGTGTCGAATCATACTTAGACTACTCGGATTGACACCAAATTTTGCGTGCAAGTATTAAATGACATTACGGAACTATTCTCGGTCTCGGAATTCCATTTGGACCTTGATATCACCAAAACCTATTCCAAACCAAATTTAAAGAACTTCAAAAACCTTCAAGAACCAACTTTCACTATTAGGCGCCGAAACGCTCACCGGGTCACCTAAAATGCGATCTGAACATACGCCCAAGTCCAAAATCATCATACAAACCTATTGGAACTGTCAAATCCCAATTTCGAGGTCGTTTACTCAAAATGTTGACCGAAGTCAAACTTAGCATTTTAAGCCAACCTTAAGGAACCAAGTGTTCCGATTTCAACTCAAATCTCGAACCAACCATCCCCGCAAGTCATAAATCAGTAAAAGCAAGTACGAGAAGTCTCATTTAAGGGAACGGGGTTTGAAAAAGCAAAGTGACCGGTCGGGTCGTTACATTCTCCACCTCATAAACAAATGTTCGTCCTCGAATGGGTTTAGATTTATACCTAAAGTGCTGAATAAGTGTGGATATCTGCTCAGCATGTCCTCCTCGGACTCCCAGGTCACCTCCTCGACTGGTTGGCCCCTCCACTGAACCTTTACCGCAGAAATCCTCTTGGATCTCAACCGGCTATCCTGTCTATCAACAATAGCAACTGGCTCCTCCTCATAACCCAAGCTCTCATTTAGCTGAATAGTGCTGAAGTCTAACACATGTGACAAGTCGGCCTGGTACCTCCAGAGCATAGACACGTGAAAAACCGAATGAACTCCTGATAGGTTGGGAGGTAAAGCAAGCTCATAAGAAACCTCCCCAACTCGCCTCAACACCTCAAATGGGCCTATAAACCTAGGGCTCAACTTGCCTTTCTTCCCTAACCTCATAATACCCTTCATCGGCGAGGCTTTCAAGAGAACCTTCTCGCCGACCATAAATGATACATCCTGCACCTTTTGATCCGCATAACACTTCTGTCTAAACTGTGCTGTGCGAAGTCGCTCCTGAATCAATGTTACCTTTTTCAAGGCATCCTTCACCGGATCAGTACCATATAACCTAGCCTCGCCGGGCTCAAACCACCCGATGGGATAACGACATTGTCACACCTCCTTTTTCCATTACTACACCCCCGGAAGGGCATAAAGGGGTTTTTCCACTTAAAGGACAATCGGAACGGGATTTATTATCAAGATTTGAGAGTCGTCACTTGGGAGATTAATGGTGTCCCAAGTCACCGGTTGAATCCCGAACCGAGGAAATTATGACTCTGTTAACAGTCCGCGAACCAGAAATCCGAGTAAGGAATTCTGTTAACCCGGGAGAAGGTGTTAGGCATTCCTGGGTTCCGTGGTTCTAGCACGGTCGCTCGACTGTCATATTTGGCTTATTTATTTGATTTCAAAACATGTTTTAGCTTATGCTTTTTAACTTTGAACCGCTTTTATTATTATTATTTTAAGAGAATTGCAACGTCGTGAAAACACGTCTCGAACCGCGTCACATAAATGCACCCGCAATTTTTGACACATTTTGACTTCGTTGAGATTTGGATTTGGGTCACATAAATACGCACCCGAGTTTAGGAAGGTAAGATTATTAAACTATCGTGCCTAAAGTAGTTTTGTATTTGCAATTTGCGAGTGCCGTGGAATTTACTAATTGGCACGCCTCGAATCTCTCCTTAAAGAATCGTGATTACGTCACACGAACGTGTACACAATCACGGTAATAAACAAGAGACACTGTAACAAAAACAAGAGGGTAACAACTCATGAATGCTAACAAAACCCTTTCCTAAATTAAATTACTACGCGCGCACTGTAACTTGACAAGAAACACAACATGATCTTCATTAAAGCAAGTAGGTAAATATTTCTTCAAGAATCAACTCTTAAGCAATCGATATGTGTCCTTAATCCGTGATAATTCAAACAATTTAATACTAAATTAATGGTCACGAAATAAGTAAAATAAGCAGAGACCACAGCAATCTGTTGCTTCATCAAACCACCAACAAATAACTCATAGCAGACAAAGTTAAATGAAGGAAACCAAATCCACTACGACTATATTATACTACTAATAATACTCAAATATATTTACTATAGTTTACTTCAGATAAGGCATAATCCCAAAGCAAATAAAAGTGCAAAATAAAGATTTGAATTTAACAATAAAAATAAACCTTTACAGTTGTAATAATTCTTGAAACACTGACCAATGAATGTCCTCGAATTGTAGAACCATAGCTTCATCGGAAACCACAAATGGAGTTAGGACCAGATATCGAAACTCGCCGGACTCTCGCGGATCTGTCACCTTCCGGCGCAGCAGTAAACAGAAAAAGGAAACAAACGATAGAGAAAGAAGAGCAGAGTTTTCGACCGGAAATAGACCTAGAGCCTCGACCGGCAGCTGCGGCGTTGTCGCCGGAGAAGATTTTAATAGCTTAAGCCTATCGACGCATTTCCACAGCGTTAACACAGGAACAACACCGAACAGAAACATGGCAGTGAAGACCTCCAGCATCGGAGTTGCATCTCTGGCTGAAGATCTTTCAGATCTGGGCAAGCGGCGAAAGAGACGAGAGTAGTCGCCGGTCTTAGAATATAGGAGTCAGCTGTTGATTTTTTGGAGATTCAAGTTCCTATTTTTGTTCGTTCCCTTAGGGATTGTTTTGTTTAACTCTTCATTGAAGAAGAAGAGAAATAGGAGTCGTGTATGTGTGTATTGCGGTGCAGCTCCCTCTCTTTTTCCAAGCGTATTTCTTGTGTTCTTCTCTTTAGATGGTAGGCGTTAATTGTTCCCTCGGTTTATAGGTCTAGGTACTATTATATAGGGGTAGGGATTAGGTTAGGGATATGGACCTAGGAATTATGGACTAGGGAATTGGGCCCAAGACTAAAAAAAATGGACTACAAGATTTATAAAGGTGGGATAAACCAACCTAAAACTAATTCTTCCTTCTAAAATTATGTACAATTATAATACAAAAATATAAAACTAATTTTAATTGATTGAACTAAACTATAAAACATAAAACTATTTTTTGTATTTTCAAGATTTATATAAAAATAAATATAAGGTACTATTTTTTATTTAAATCTACGAAAGATACGTAAACTAAAATATTTTTGTAATTTTTATTTTTCTTGTAATAAAAATAAAGTAAAAGAGTAAAAATGAGTTGAAATAGCTATATTAGGCCTAAATAAAATATTTACGTGCTAAGTTATAAAAAATCTTGGGGAGGGTCAAAAATCACATGTCTACAGCTGCCCCTCTTTGACTGGAAACGCGAAGAGTTTTCAGACAAAGAACGACTAGACAGGTTTTTTGACCGACCCTTATTCGGAGAGACTAAAACTAAGAGAGAATGGGAATGTGACCGAGCCCTGGTATCTGAGCTGCCTACATATCCTTGGTTATAAAGGAATCAGGCCACGTGTAGTTCAGAGCTGAGTGAGATGATGGAGTATGCCGAGGTGGAGACCCAGTCGAGGTGCCGTTCCGCCGAGGTTCCGGTCCGCGGTCCTGTTATTACATCAAAATCAAAATAAATATAAAGGACTAACTAAGCCTGTCAACTACGAGTTACAAGATTCCTATCTATAAGTCTTCTGAAGCTTGGTCTTGAGTCTTGAGTGGTTATTCGTGCAGACTTTAGATTTGAACCTTGACGTTTGCTAGTTGCAGGTGCTAGCTCATCCTTCCTCAGCTTTTCGGATCAGGACCAGGTATGCAGTGCTTGTGACCTCGGACACGTCTTGAACAGCCCACATCTTTCATCGACTTCTGCATTTGGATTAACTTCTTGCCTTTCTCATTTTTCTTTCTTTATTGTGACTAACTTTTGTTGATCACCTCGGACTGTTGACTCGCATTCTTTCCGTGAGCCTCTTTTGTTGCTGACTCGAGTTGCATTCTGAGACGTTTTTCCTTTCTCCAGGTGGATGCCTGACTGCTGAACTTGAATGTATTCCCATGCTCTCCAGGCGGGCTCCTGACTGCTAAACTTGAAATGTATTCCCGTGCTCTCCAGGCAGGCTCCTGACTTCTGAACTTTGCAAAGTATTCCCTTGTTCTCCAGGTGGGCTCCTGATTGCTGAACTTGAAAAGTATTCCCTTGTTCTCCAGGTGGGCTCCTGACTGCAACGCTTGCAAAGTATCCCCTTGTTCTCCAGGCGGGCTCCTAACTTCAACAAAACAGATAAACAAAGAAAAATTTCTGCCCCAGTGTGGTGGCTGGGCACATCATGTTATCAAATATTAAAAATTAAAGGATAGAATTTGAATTGTACTTCCCTTGTTCTCCAGGTGGGCTCCTGACTGCTGAAGCTTGAAGAGTATTCCCTTGTTCTCCAGGTGGGCTCCTGATTGCTGAACTTTAAAAGTGTTCCCTTGTTCTCCAGGTGGCTCCTGACTGCAACAAAATAAACAACAAAGAAAATTTTCTGCCGCAGTTTGGTAACTGGGTACAGCATGTTATCAAATATTAAAAATTAAAAGCTAAAATTTGAATTGTACTTCCCTTGTTCTCCAGGTGGGCGCCTGACTGCTGAAACTTGAAAAGTATTCCCTTGTTCTCCAGGTGGGCTCTTGATTGCTGAACTTGAAAAGTATTCCCTTGTTCTCCAGGTGGGCTCCTGACTGCAACAAAATAAACAACAAAGAAAATTTTTGCCCCAGTTTACACTAGGAAGATTTATGAGTTATTAGCAATACTGTAAATCACTTATTCTATTGGTGTAATGGTGAGAGTAAAATTAAAGACTTGATTGGCATGCACGTCTCCTAGGAGTAAAACTAAGGACATTTGACTAGCAAATTCATCAGACTAGGTCTTCTATCTTAGGAGAAAGATTCATCAGACTAAGATTTTAGATCCTAGGAGAAAGTTTATCAGACTAGGTTACTATTTTTGTTATCTTAAGAGAAAGATTCATCAGACTAAGACATTTATCCTAGGAGAAGATTCATCAGACTAGGTTTTCTATCTTAGGAGAAAGATTCATCAGACTAAGACATTTATCCTAGGAGAAGATTCATCAGACTAGGTGTTCTATCTTAGGAGAAAGATTCATCAGACTAAGATTTAGATCCTAGGAGAACGTTCATCAGACTAGGTCCCTTTTTGTTATCTTAGGAGAAAGGTTCATCAGACTAAGATTTTGATCCTAGGAGAAAGTTTATCAGACTAGGTTTTCTATCTTAGGAGAACAATTCATCAGACTAAGATTTTGATCCTAGGAGAAAGTTTATCAGACTAGGTTTTCTATCCTAGGAGGAGAAAATGTGAAAAGCAATGGTAGCATTTTATGCACGCTAACAAGACAGGCGAGGGCGAAGATTTGAGAAACTTCCCTTTTGTAGGCTCTCCTCTTCTTCCTTTGCTTTTCTTTCTTTTCTTTTCTTTTTTTTATTGTTGAACCAACTTTCTTGCACTGCTTTGTTCCTGTTTCAAGCAAAGAAAACTTGTGAGTTTAAAATGTGGTGGTTAGTTTGTGGCCTTGAACTTTGAGGCGGTTGCTTCCTCATTTGCCAAGATGACTGATTTTCACCCGAAGACCTTGCTTGTTCCCGATATCCTCTACTTGTTGCATTGCATGAACTGGCGTTCCCCCTTCCCAAAGCACGTCTATTGCTCCTACTTCGTGTACATGATGTTCTTTCTTGATTTAACCACTGGCCTCGGCCTTGAGGTCTGTTGCTCCTTCACTTGTCATGCTAACTGATTCCCACTCGAAGATCTTGCTTGTTTATTGACTAACCACTTTCTTTATTACCCTTAACACGGAGAATATCTCTGATCCGTTCACCAAACATCTTCCATCTGTTGCATTGTTCCTGAATTGATACGTACCACGCCCTTGTATTTCACACGAATCCCAAAGTTGATTGTGGCCAACTCAGTGTGCCTGCTGTTTTTCCAGACTTATGACGATTGGACATGCTGGCCAGATCCTGTTTTGTTCAATTGGAAAGCTGGTGGTAGATTTTGAAGTCATTTCTCACTTGTTTTGAACAACCGACCCAGGAAGAGGGAGTAAAACAAGGTGGGAGGAATAGAGTAAAGGATAATGGAAAGAGACGATTCCTAACAAGAACCTACAGAGTAGCAAACCATCAGACGTGGATACCGACTCTAGCGACCCTGACCTGCACCTGCAGCCTACTCTGTTTAGCAAATCTGATGTTCAGCTCTGTTTAGCAAACTACTCTTGGTGAATTTTCTCTCGTCTCACCGTCGCCTTATGGTGCCCGTGAAGGTTTTCACCAGTAAGACTCTCTCATTTTTTATTTCTCTCATCTTTCATTGCCGAGGGTTCTCATCAACAAGACTCCCTCATTCTTAATTTCCTTCGTTTGGACCGGAGTGTTGCCCCTTATATGATTCACCTCTACTCGCTTGACTTGGCATCTCTCGAAGACTGATCAGAAGGTCTTCCTTTGGACCGTAATGTGGGCTTTTGGATAGGGTTAGAAAGAAAGGGTATAAAAGGCTTAAAACTATTCAACATAGGTTCAAAATTACAACTTTCGGAATCATATTTCCCACAACAACCACAACTTCTGCCCCAGTTTCTTTCTTGGGGACTTTTGGACTTTTATTTCGGTGTGACTGAACCTTAGAGAGAGGCTGCCTACGTACCCTTTCGGGATCAAGTCAAACGTAGTTCAGGTCATAACACTACCTTGTTGTTGCGATCTTTCCTTTCTTCCGCTTTTCTTTTCTTCCTTTTCATTTCTTTTCTTTTCTTTTTTTTTGTGTTTTTTTTTCTTTTCTTTGTCTTTTTTTTTCTTTCTTTTCTTCTTTTTCTTTCTTTTCTTTTCTCTTTTCTTCTCTTTTTCTTCTTCTTCTTCTTCTTTTCCTTTTCTTTTCTTTTGGACTGTTTTTCTCTTGTTTCTCCGCTGATTTTCCCGCTCGGCTTCCGAGTTTTGTTATTGATTCCGAAAGAGGGGTATGAAAGGAAATAACCGAGGCTCAAAGGGGTAACAAAGGATAAAGTATTTGGATAGCAAAAAAAAATGCCTTCGTCATTCCAATCTCCAAAACATGCCAAGTACAAACTACACAATTAAACAAGCATACGTGACATCTTTTGATTGCACCAGAATTGATAACCATATCCACATATATGACTTCTACATTTGTCAATTACCCAGTGCCATTGGACAACAATCTTGGTACCACGAACGACCCCTTGTAAGCTTAGGGCAAACCTGCCTTTGGCTTCAAACCGATGCGGCATGATGTATTTCAACAGTACTTCTTTATGTTCTATCTGCCCCAGTTTTACACAGTTTGGGCTCAAAGTGATCTCAAGATGCTTTTACTTATTTCCCTCAAATATCCTTATCATCTTCAACATTGTTTCATTACTAAACTAACTTTTAAAACCAGGCTGAGAATTACGCGTGCATGTCATGTCACTAGAACCAGCGTGAAAAGAACTGTAAAAGGAGAAGAGAACTAAACAAAATGACTAGAAATGGCAGGAAACAGAGCATTTCATTAGACTGGCGGTGAAAGGGTTTAAACAACAAAACAAGCAAACTAGACTAGGGTTACAACCCTTGAACAACCTAGACAGCACTAAACAAGCTATTACGACTAGACAAACAAGGCAAAGTGAAAGGATAGAAGGGTTTGAGTCACCAGACAATATCCAGATTACACCCTGAAATAACCCGGACAACAGAAATGACAACAGCATAAACCACCAAAACTCCAAGAGATGGAGCGCCTTCCCAATTACCAAGAACGGCATCCTAGCCACTGAGTTTCACACCAATATTGCTGGAATTTTCACAAGTCTTCATCACGTTGTTCTTAGCAAACTGCTTTGGGTTCCTTCTGCCGGCTCGTTCTCACGATCAATCTCTGATAGCGCTGAAACCTTAGTAGCATCTGGTCCTCCGGGGATCTCAAAAGAGTTCTCATGTTCCTTTTCAAAATAAATCATACCCACCATATGCGTCTCATTATGCACAGGAGATGGACTTTGGCTAGTGTTTGCTGCATCTGGACCTTGTACGACAATGTCGCGTGCATCAATAAGCTTCTGAATCGCATTCTTCAGCCTCCAACATTTCTCTATGTCATGCCCCAGGGCACCTGAGCAGTATGCGCACCTTTGAGAAGGATCAAACTTCTTTGGAAGAGGGTTCGGCGTTTTTATCTTAATCGGCTTCAACATGTCCAATGTCCTTAACCTCTTGGAACAGACTGGCATATGATTGTCCCAAAGGAATGAAGGTCTTCTTCTTCCGTAGCCTCTCATTCTTAAATGCTGGATTGGGCCGAAAACCTGATCCAGGGTGTTTTTGGTAAGCTTGCGGGGGTAGATGGGCATTTTGAGGAGCTGGGTACTGAGAATATGATGTGCGACTTTGGGATTTCTGTGGAGAGAAGTGGCGTCGGGGAGGGTCATCTAATGCACAAGTATAACCACAGGGACGATGTCGAGGCTGGAAGTGTTGATCGGGAAAACCTATTGGATTGTCTTTTCTGTTCCTCTTCCTTCCAACCAAGCTTACTGGTACGTTCTGAATGGCTTCCGAACGACTCACGATTTTGCCTGACTTGATTCCTTCTTCCACTAGCTCCCCCATTTTTAACACATCCTTGAAAGGCTTACCTAGGGCCGGGATCAAATGACTGTAGTAGGTGGGTCCCTGGGCCTGTAGAAAAAGCTTAACCATTTCTTCTTCGCTGATCGGGGGACTGACTCGAGCAACTTGCTCCCTCCATCTGAGCCCAAACTCATTAAAGCTTTCCTCCGGCCTCTTTTCCATCTTAAATAGCGAGGTGCGGTCTGGGGTGACACTTGATTTGCATTGAAAGTATCGGACAAAGTCTTGAGCCATATCACTCAATGTAAGCCACTCATCGACATTTTGACGACCATGCCAGTCCAAAGCTGCCCCAGTTAGGCTTTCATTGAAATATGCCATCATCACGTCATCTTTCTCTCCAACAATCCTCATTTCGTTGCAATAGACCCTCAGGTGGGCTACCGGATCTCCACGCCCATGATACAAGTTAAAGTTTGGTACTTTGAATCCTGCGGGCAGGCGGGTGTCATGTGGCACAATTGGTCCTTTGCAAGTCATGCTACCCTGGACTTCCACTCTTCGCTTGTCCCTTAAGGACAGTTCTGTGCTTGTCAATTTCCTGGGTACCTCTTCTCGCCCTGTTCTTCCCGTAACCCTTTTATTTCTACCATGAATCTGCTCATCCTGGGAGCTCTTCTTGTATGGATCAAGGACTCTATGGGCAACCTCTGGAGGGTAAAATCGGGCATTGCTTTGGGTGGGTATTCATTGTCTGGGGTAACGGATATGACAGGAGGGCAATATTGGGGAGAAGTGACTGAAGGATGAGCGATGGATCTACTAGGGTAGCTGGGGCGAGTGTGATAAGCGGGTGTATCTGGAGAATATGGAGGATCATCCGGCATTGTGTTGGGAGTTTGGGTAAAGGTAGCGTCCGGGAAAATTGGCGGTGGCGGGGGTGGTGCCTTTCCAGTCATCCAGGCTTGATACATGTCTGTCATGTGTTGTCTCAGCATCCGCACCTCTTCAACCAACCCATTATCCCGTTCCACCAACTGTTGTCGAACACCGGTATCAACCAACTCAGTTCTCTTGTTGTTTGCCATTACCTCTTATTCTTGTGTTGTGAAGCAGAGTTACCACTTTAAAACCACAAACCAACCACCTTGCTGGAACTACATGACAAAATGAAACCATCACGTTAGCGTTAGGGCATTTAACACATTGGTACCCGCACATTTGGGGAGTGAATGCACCTAGGCAGTTAACAGTTTCCTATTATGCTTTTGATCGGTCGCATGCGTCATCCCGGCCTTTTCATTTTTCTTTATTTGCCATGCCTTTCCTCTCATTCTTCCCTCGTGTTTTCCATTGTTTGTTTCTTGCCTTTCCCTCTTTTCTTTTGCTTTTCTCTCTTATTTTCCTTTCTCTCTTTTTTTATTTGGTTATGGTCGAATCCTATGTAGACTGCCTACGTATCATGACCCCGCATGAATCAGACCAAGCGTAGTTCTTGCATAATAAATGTAAAGTAGAAGCAAAATGTTTTTTTTTTGGGATTTTCAAATTTATTGATAGCAAATACGTCTATTACAAAGACTCAAAACAACTAACAGACTCTAATGCAGAAAAGAACTACAGACTCCACCATCCCTATTCCATTTTAAACGAAAATACGGACTCAATCAACTGACTGAATTTTAACGAAAAGGAAATACAGACTCCCGTAGAAAAGGAAATACAGACTCAAATGACAAACTCTAGTAGAAAAGGAAATACAGACTCAAAGGACAATCATGAATACATTAAAGCTCCTGGTGCCCGTGGGACATCGTTCGGTCTCGCCGCGGGCCTATATGCAAGTTCCCCTTATTTTGAATTGTGCTCATCCTGCACATTTATTAAGGTGATTTGATCACTTATTTTGACCTAAAAGGAAAGAATGACACTATTTTTGTTCAAATTTCCAATTTTAGAACAAACGGCCGGGTTTGCAGTTACGGCCTTTCAGCACTTCGGGGAGAAGATTTTAAGGCTATGCCTGCTAACCGTTGAAACTGACTCAGGGTGGCTGTTCTTGCAAAAACAGCCTTCCGGCGCCCTTTTTGGGGACATTCGGCTTATTTTAAACAAGAATGGCGGCACCCGACTTATTCATGACGAAATTAAAAAAAAAAGAAATTTGGCATTTTTGGCTATTTTTGAAAAGGGGAGGTTGGACCCGATGAGGGTTGCCTACGTATCTCACATCCGGTGAGAATCAAACCTGCGTAGTTCGAGCCGATTAATAAGCTATTTTAAAACAAGACCCCCTTTTTCATTTCTATTTGTGGCACAAAGCAAATAACAAAACTATTTTCAAAGCAATATTCTTTTCATTTTCATTTTTTTATTGGCAAAACAAACTATTTTCCTTTTTCCATTTCTGAAAACAAGACAAAATAACGACTCTTTTTTTCTTTTCACTTTCAATAGACAAGTAAACAACTTAATTTTCCCAAACTAAAATAAGGACTCTTTTTATATTTTTCCTTTGCTTTTAGTAAAACAAACTATTGAAAACCAAACATTTCCATTTTTAATTTTGGCAGAGTTTCGACAGTATTTGGGCATCGGTTTTTCTAAAACTAATTAATTCTTTACACTGCTATTCCTCTCTTTTCTCTTTTTCTCAATTTTGCAAAATTCTCGACGTTCAAAAAAACGGTCAGCATGCAGGCCCGAGACAAATAAATGCAACACGTAAAATGCATCATGGTGGTCGTATCATATCCGGTTACCTGTCCTAGACTGACCCAACCCCTGTGTTGAGTCCCCTAAGTCACATGCACGTGATGCAAATAAACGCTCCTACTAGGGATCCGGCATGAAGTCAAGTTATTCTAGGTTCAAAACCTGGGTATGTGTTCTAGACTTTGTACCCGAGCGGACAACTCGAGTCGAGGAGGGGGCTACGTACCGGGAACCAAAAGGCCATCCGGCTTAGTAACTTGTCCGGCCTCTTTCTTATTTCAAGGTATTGACACTAACAGAATAGGGAGTCTCAACCAATAAGCACATCCCCGGAGGTGAGAAGAGAAGGGTTTCGGCTCAGTTTATATACAGTTCAATAATATCAAAGCGGTAAACATTTGGCACATTAAGCATGAAACATGTAGGAAAATCAGATATAACCAAATACAACAATTATTCTAAGCTCGAATTGTGAACCCTGAACCAGAGATTCTGGGTTCGTTTCCCAGCAGAGTCGCTAGAGCTGTCACACCTCCTTTTTTCTACTACGCCCGGAAGGGAGTATAAGGAATTTTTCCACTTAAAGGACAATCGAAACGAGATTTATTATTAATATTCAGAGTCGCCACTTGGGAGATTTATGGTGTCCCAAGTCACCGGTTTAGAATCCCGAACCGAGGAAATTGTGACTCTGTTAACAGTCCGCGAACCAGAAATTCGGGTAAGGAATTCTGTTAACCCGGGAGAAGGTGTTAGGCACTCCCGGGTTCCGTGGTTCTAGAACGGTCGCTCAACTGTCATATTTGGCTTATTTATTTGATTTTAGTATATGTTTTGACCTATGTGCTTTTTAACTTTGAACCGCTTTTATTATTATTTTTAAGAGAATTGCAACGTCGTGAAAACATGTCTCGAACCGCGTCACATAAATGCACCCGCGATTTTTGAAACGTTTCGACTTCGTTGAGATTTGGATTTGGGTCACATAAATGTGCACCCGTACTTAAGAAGGTAAAATTATTACAAACGCGCCTAAAGTGACTAGCACATTATTATCTTTGGGGAAGGTCGTGAAATTCTCTAAACGGCCCATCCCGTAGTCTAAGTATTTTAGTATAAGCATTTATTGAGGGCCCCGCAATTTGTATTTTATTCGGCGAGGCTCGTCTCATCATTTTTATTTTCTTGTCGCCTAGAATAAAATGAAGTCAATTATAAAAAGAAATTGCCTCAACTAGAAACATTAACTTCTCATTAGACTGCAAAAAGTGGAACACAAAGGTAAATATTGTAATCCCCTCTTTTAGTATCATTTGAAGGTTGGCCTATTGGTCATCAGCTACTGCTTCCTATTTTACTTGAACCAAGCCATGACCTATTCCGGTGCTGCTGATGGAATTATCTTGTGGTCCAGAATCNAACTTTGTCATTGATTCCAAAAGAGGGGTATGAAAGAAAATACATAAGGCTCAAAGGGGGTAACAAAGGATAAAGTGTTTACATAGCAGAACAAAATGCCTTCGTCATTCCAATCTTCAAAACATGCCAGGTACAAACAAATGCAATTAAGCAAAACAGGGAAAACATTCGTAACATCTTGATTATATCAGACTTGATAACCATATCCGCACATTTGCCTCCTACATCTGTTGAATATAAAGCACCATTGGAAAACACTCTCACCTTCCTTACCATGAACGGCCCCTGACAATTGGGCAAACTTGCCTTTGGCTTCAACCTGATGCGGCAGGATGCGTTTCAATAGTATTTCTTTATGTTCTATCTGACCCAGTTTCACACAATTTGGGCTCGAAGAGATTTCAAAATCCCTCGATTGTCCTTACATGTTTAACATTGTTTTATTGCTTCTGACTTTTAAAACCAGGCTGAGAATTATGCGTGCATGTCATGTCACCAGAACCAGCATGAAAAGAATTGCAAGAGGAGAAAGGAACCAGATAAAATGACTAGAAATGGCGGGAAATAAAGAATTGCATTAGACTGACAGTGAAAGGGTTCAAACAACGAAACAAGCAAACTAGACTAGAATTACAACCCTTGAACAAACCTAAACAACACTACACAAGCTACTACGACGAGACGAACAAGACAAAGTGAAAGGATAGAAGGGTTTGAGTCACTAGACAATATCCGGATTACAACTTTGAAATAACCCGGACAACAGGAATGACAACAAAATAAACCACCAAAACTCCAAGAGATGGAGCGTCTTCCCAATTACCAAGTACGGCGTCTTAGCCACTGAATTTCACACCAAGATTGCTGGAATTTTCACAAGACTTCATCACGTTGTTCTGAGCAGACTGCTTCTGGGTTTCTTCTGCCGGCTTATTCTTACAACCAATCATACCCACCATACGTGTCTCATTGTGCACAGGGGATGGATCTTGGCCAGTGTTTGTTGCATCTGGATTTTGCACGACGATGTCGCCTACATCAATAAGCTTTTGAATTGCATTCTTCAGATTCCAACATTTCTCTATGTCGTGCCCCAGGGCACCTGAGCAGTATGCGCACTGTTGAGAAGGATCGAACTTCTTTGGACGAGGGTTCGGCACTTTTATCTGAATCGGCTTCAACATGTTCAATGTCCTTAGCCTCTGGAACAGACTGACATATGATTCTCCCAAAGAATTGAAGGTCTTCTTCCTCCGTAACCTCTCATTCTTAAACGCTGGATTAGGCTGAAAACCTGATCCGGGGTGTTTTTGGTAAGCTTGCGGGGGTAGATGGGCATTTTGAGGAGCTGGGTACTGAGAATATGATGTGCGACTTTGGGATTTTGTGGAGAGAAGTGGCGTCGGGGAGGGTCATCTAATGCACAAGGATAACCACAGGGACGATGTCGAGGCTGGAAGTGTTGATCAGGAAAACCTATTGGATCGTCTTTTCTGTTCCTCTTTCTGCCAACCAAGCTTACTGGTACATTCCGAATGGCTTCCGAACGACTCACGATTTTGCCTGACTTGATTCCTTCTTCCACTAGCTCCCCCATTTTTAACACATCATTGAAAGGCTTACCCAGGGCCGGGATTAAATGACTGTAGTAGGTGGGTCCCTGGGCCTGTAGAAAAAGCTTAACCATTTCTTCTTCGCTGACCCGGGGACTGACTCGAGCAGCTTGCTCCCTCCATCTGAGCCCAAACTCATTAAAGCTTTCCTCCGGCCTCTTTTCCATCTTATATAGCGAGGTGCGGTCTGGGGCAACACTTGATTTGCATTGAAAGTATCGGACAAAGTCTTGAGCCATGTCACCCAATGTAAGCCACTCATCGACATTTTGACGACTATGTCAGTCCAAAGCTGCCCCAGTTAGGCTTTCATTGAAATATGCCATCATCACGTCATCTTGCTCTCCAACAATCCTCATTTCGTTGCAATAGACCCTCAGGTGGGCTACCAGATCTCCACGCCCATCATACGAGTTAAATTTTGGTACTTTGAATCCTGCGGTCAAGCGGGCATCATGTGGCACAATCAGTTCTTTACAAGTCATGTTACCCTGGCCTCCCACTCTTCGCTTGTCCCTTAAGGACAGTTCTATGCGTTTTAGCTTCCTGGGCGTCCCATCTCGTCCTCCTCTTCCTGTAACCTTTTCATTTCTAGCATGGAGCTCATCCCGGGAGCTCTTCTTGTATGAATCAAGGACCCTGTGGGCAACCTTCGGAGGGTGATATTGGGCATTACGAGCTTTGAATAGGTGTTCATTGTTTGGGGTAATGGATATGACAGGAGGGCAATTTTGGGGAGTAGTAACTGAAGGATGAGCGATGGAGCTACTAGGGTAGGTGGGACGAGTGTGATAAGCGGGTGTATTTGGAGAATATGGAGGATCATCTGGTATTGTGTTGGGAGTTTGGGTAAAGGTAGCGTCCGGGAAAATTGGTGGTGGCGGGGGTGGCATCTTCCCAGTCATCCAGGCTTGATACATGTCTGTCATGTGTTGTCTCAGCATTTGCACCTCTTCAGCCAACCCATTATCCCGTTCCACCAATTGTTGTTGAGCACCAGTATTAACCAACTCAGTTCTCTTGTTGTTTGCCATTGCCTTTTGTCCTTGTGTTGTAAAGAAGAGTTACCACTTTCAAACCACAAACCAACCACCTTTCTAGAATGACATGACAAAATGAAACCATCACGTTAGCATTAGGGCTTTTAACACATTGGTACCCGCATATTTGGGGAGTGAATGCACCTAGGCAGTTAACAGTTCTTATTATGCTTTTGATCGGCCGCATGCGTCATCCCGGCCTTTTCATTGTTCTTTATTTGCCATGCCTTTCCTCTCATTCTTCCCTCGTGTTTTCCATTGTTTGTTTCTTGCCTTTCCCTCTTTTGCTTTTCTCTCTTATTTCTCCTTCTTTTCTTTTGCCTTGGTTTTTCCTTGTTCCTATTCGCTCCGTTCCTCAAAATTGTTTTTCCTTTTCTTGTTTTTCACCTCTTTCCTTTCATTCTTTTCTTGTTTTTCCCCTTTTTTTTTCATTTAGTTACGGTCGAATCCTATGGAGATTGCCTACGTATCACGACCCCGCGTGAATCAGACCGAGCGTAGTTCTTGCAAAATAAATGTAAAGTAGAAGCAAAATATTTTTGGGAATTTCAATTTTATTGATAGCAAATAAGACTCAAAACAGCTAACAGACTCTAATGCAGAAAAGAGCTACAGACTCCACCATCCCTATTCCATTTTAAACGAAAATACAGACTCAATCAACTGACTGACTTTTAACGAAAAGGAAATACAGACTCCAGTAGAAAAGGAAATACAGACTCAAATGACCAACTCTAGTAGAAAAGGAAATACAGACTCAAAAGACAAACTCTGGTAGAAAAGGAAATACAGACTCAAAAGACAATCATGAATACATAAAGCTCCTGGTGCCCGCGGGACATCGTTCGGTCTCGCCGCGGGCCTATATGCAAGTTCCCCTTATTTTGAATCGTGCTCATCCTGCACATTTATTAAGGTGATTGAATCACTTATTTTGACCTAAAAGGAAGAAAGAAAACTGACACTATTTTTGTTCAAATTTCCAATTTTAAAACAAACGGCTGGTTTTGCAGTTACGACCTTTCAGCACTTCGGGGAGAAGATTTTAAGGCTGTGCCTGCTAATCGTTAAAACTGACTCAAGGTGGCTGTTCTCGCAAAAACAACCTTCCGGCGCCCTTTTGGGGACATTTGGCTTATTTTTGACAAGAATGGCGTCACCCGACTTATTCATGCCGAAGTTAAAAATTTTGGCATTTTTTGGCTATTTTTGCAAAGGGGAGGTTGGACCCGATGAGGGTTGCCTACGTATCTCACATCCAGTGAGAATCAAACCTGCGTAGTTCGGGCAAATCAACCTAACTATTTTGGAAAACATGACTCTTTTGTTTTTTGTTGGCAAATACGCTATTTCTGAAAGCAGGATTCTTTTTCTATTTTCTTTTTCAGTGGCAAATAAAAAACTAAATTGCTATTTTCTCTTTTTCTCTTTTTTTTTTAATTTTTTCCAGATATTCAAAGTCGGTCAGCATGCGAGTCCAAAACAGATAAATGCACAAGTAGGATGCATCAGGATGGTCCGTTATTCCGGGTACACCTGTCCTAGACGGACCCAACCCCTGTGTTGAGTCCCCTAAGTCAAAATGCACGTGATGCAGATAAGCGTTCCTACTAGGGATCCGGCATGAGGTCAAGTTATTCTAGGTTCAAAACCTGGGTATAGGTTCTAGACTGTGTACCCGAGCGGACAACTCGAGTCGAGGAGAGGGCTACGTACCGGGAACCAAAAGGCCATCCGGCTTAGTAACTTGTCCGGCCTCTTTCTTATTTCAGGGTATTGACACTAACAGAATAGGGAGTCTCAACCAGTAAGCACATCCACGGAGGTGATAAGAGAAGGGTTTCACCACAATTTATATACAGTTCAGATAATATCAAAGCGGTAAAAAGCAACATTCTGCACATTTAGCATGAAACGTGTAGGAAAATCAGATAAAGCCAAATACAACAATATATCTAAGCTCGAATTCTGAACCCTGAACCAAAGTTCTGGGTTAAAGTCCCCAGCAGAGTCGCCAGAGCTGTCACACCTCCTTTTGCACTATACCCGTGAGAGTGTAAAGGAGTTTTTCCACTTAAAGGACAATCGGAACGAGATTTATTATTAAGATTCAGAGTCGCCACTTGGGAGATTAATGGTGTCCCAAGTCACCGATTGAATCCCGAACCGAGGAAATTATGACTCTGTTAACAGTCCGCGAACCAGAAATCCGAGTAAGGAATTCTGTTAACCGGGAGAAGGTGTTAGGCATCCCCGGATTCCGTGGTTCTAGCACGGTCGCTCAACTGTTGTATTTGCTTTTATCTGATTTTAAAACATGTTCTAACTTATGTGTTTTTATTAGTAAACCGCTTTTATTTTTATGTTTAATAAGAATTGCAACGTCGTGAAAATGCGTCTCGAACCACGTCGCACCAGTGCACCCGTGATTGTTAACATATTTCGACTTCGTTGAGATTTGGATTTGGGTCACATAAATGTGCACCCGAATTTAGGAAAGTAATATTATTAAAATACGCGCCTAAAGAGACTAACGCGTTATTATTTGGGGAAGGCTGTGAGATTTTCTAAACGGCCCGTCCCGAAGTCTAAGTATTTTGTATAAACACTGGATGAGGGCCCCGCAATTTATGAGTTTTGTTTAGCGAGGCACATCTCATTTATTGAAGCATTATTTGTTAAGGGATTTATCTCTAAAGNGATGCGAAAATGACTGATCAGAGAAGGGTTTTAAAAGCTCATTTTGTTCCGCGAGCTAAGGTTTATTTCCACCATTTTTGATCGACCTTAAGAGCTTTTGGACGGAAATTGAAGGTGATTTTGACTGGGTGTGATTGGAGGCGAGTTCTATGACCTAAATACATGATTTAATGGTAGAATCAACCTAGAAATTCATGAAAATTTATCAAAAGGGGTAAGAACTAGGGCTTGAGTTTTGGTATTTCAAATTGGGTTTTGATGGGTCATTTGAGCTTGGATTTGGGAGTTCTTGATATGTATAAACTCATGGCGAGATAAGAAATCCGACGATTTTAAATTTTTTGATTTTCGAGAAGTGGGCCCAGGGCTCGGGTTTTGCAAATTTCGTGAATTTCGATATTTTTCGAGTCTTTTCGTTTGGGTTATGTTCCCTTAGCCTATTGTGATGTATTCGTTGTGGTTTTGACCAGATTCGACGCGCGAGGAGGCCGATTTGAGAGGCAAGGGCATAGCGAGCTAGGATTTTGGCCGGCTCGAGGTGAGTAATGATAGTAAATGATATCCTGAGGGTTTGAAACCCCGAATTTGCACAACGTAGTGCTGTATTGAGGTGAAACACGCGCTTAATGGCGAGCGCGGGGTTGTTTACTACTGGGGATTTTGACTTGGTCCGTCCCGATTAATATTTTTACCGCATATTTGACTGAAATGTATTTGTTACCAACATGATTTGGGCCTATTGCCATATTTTGGGCTTCATGCCGACTACTTGAATCCTTCGTGGATTTTTATCACTGTTTCCTCACTATTTTGATATACCACTTGAACTCAGTCCTGTTGATTATACTGTTTTACAAACTCAGCTGCTTTAATTGAACTTTGAGGCTTAAATGATATTTCCACTGTTGTTTGGGCTGAGCACTACTATTTTATTGATGCCTGAGGGGCTTATGATGTTTTTCTGGATTGAGTAAGGCCGAGGGCCATATGTGAGGAGGCTTTCAATCCTCAAGTGTGATGTGAGGAAGGCCTCGAGTGTGATGTGAGGAGGCTTTCAGGCCTTATGTGTGATGCGAGAAGGCTTTCAGGCCTTATGGTGATATAGCGCTTGGGCCGTAAGGGGCCCCTCCGGAGTCTGCACACCCACAGTGAGCGCGGGTACCCATATGATCTGAAAGTGAGCCCGAGGGGCTGATGTTATGCTGAGTGACTGATACTGAGCCCGAGGGGCTGATACAGTTCTGAGCGCTTGATACTGGGCCCGAGGGGCAGAATTCTACTCACTATTTACTTGTTGTTTTATCTGATTTACCTGTTTTTAAAAGGAGATTTCATTTGATTTTTACTGTTTTACTTCTTTAAATGATTTACTGCCAGATATAGAATTGCCTTGTACACTTGTGTGTTTTCATGCCTTCGGTTATTATTTATTATTATTACTCACCGGGTCGGAGTACTCACATTACTCCCTGCACCATGTGTGCAGATACAGGCATAGCAGAGTCTGCACCTGAGCGCTGATTCTTTCCAGACCCGGCAGCGAGTTGGAGTGACGAGGTAGTTGTTGACGTCCGCAGCCCCTTGTCTTCCCTAATTTATGTCTTTTGAGTTCCTTCAGACTATTGTATCAGACATTTTATTTCGTAGACTCATTACAAACTCTGTAGTAGCTCATGACTTGTGACACCCCGGTTTGGGCTGTGTCGGGAGGGTTTCCCTCGTTATTATCGCTATTTCCGCACTATTTGCTATATTACGCATGTGTTAGAATTTTAAATGGTAATTACTTGCTTTAAAAGAGGTGTTTGCGTTGTTCTGGCTGGCTTTGTCTTCACGAGAGGCGCCATCACGGCCGGGTTTGGGAATTGGGCCATGACAAGTTGGTATCAGAGCCTAGGTTACTAGGTCTCACGAGTCATGAGCTGGTTTAGTAGAGTCTCGCGGATCGGTATGGAGACGTGTGTACTTATCCTCGGGAGGCTACAGAACCTTTAGGAAAATTCCACATTCTTGAAGTTCTTGTCGTGCGAACTTGTTGATCCGAGTACTAAATTTCTCTTTATTCTATCCTTTCACAGATGGTGAGGACACGAGCTACCGGACGTGGCGGACGACCACCAGTACCACCCACTGAGGCCACCAGAGGCCGTGGACGCGGTCGTGGTCGTGGCAGAGGCAGAGCAGTAGGGGCAGCGCCTGTTGATCAACCAGTTGCCCCAGCTCAGGATCAGGCTCCAGTAGCACCAGTTGAGGCACCGGTTGTGCCCATCGTGATTCTTGGCCTTCAGGACACTTTAGCTCAGATTTTGACAGTTTGCACTGGCCTGGCTCAGGTCGTTTCAGCCACCACAGCAGCGGCTACCTCGCAGGCTGGGGGAGGCAATTAGACCCCCGCTGCTCGCGCACCTGAGCAGGTAGTGCAGGGATTACAGACTCCAGAGGCACCTCCAGCTCAGCCAGTTGCACCCGCGCAGGAGTTCAGGGTTCCAGTTATGCCCGAGGACGAGAAGTGTCGTCTCGAGAGGTTTGGTAGAGTCCAGCCTCCGACATTTAGTAGTGCTGAGGGAGAGGATGCCCAGGGTTTTCTCGATAGATGTCAGCGGATGCTCCGTACAGCAGGGATTCTTGAGTCCAGTGGTGTGGTTTTTACTACTTTTCGGTTTACTGGGGCTGCCTTCACTTGGTGGGAGGCGTATGAGAGGCGTATGCCGACCGGTGCAGCGCCTTTGACTTGGCAGGAGTTCTCCACTCTCTTCTTGGAGAAGTACGTACCGCAGTCCCGCAGAGAGGAGCTGCGCAGACAGTTTGAGTGGCTACGGCAGGGAGATATGACAGTGTCTCAGTATGAGATGAGATTTTCAGAGTTGGCTCGTCATGCGGTTTGGCTGGTTCCGACTGATCGTGAGCGTATCCGGAGGTTCGTTGATGGTCTCAACTACCATCTCCGTGTTCTAATGACTAGAGCATTGGGTGCTTCATTCGAGGAGGTGGTGTATATAGCTCGAGAGATTGAGGCGGTTCGCCGTCAGGATCGAGAGGAGAGGGAGGCCAAGAGGCCTCGAGGTTCTGGTAGTTACAGTGGCGCTCCTTCGAGGGGCCAGTTCCAGCAGGGGCGGGGTCATTCTTTCAGGCCCACTCAGTCGGCTCGTCCCGAGTATCGTGGGGCATCTTCAGGTCGTGGTTATCATGGTTCTCAGCAGAGTCAGTCTTCACTCAGCGCTCTTCCAACACAGAGTTCATCTCGTGCCCCGTCTGCTCAGGGTTCTTCCAGGCCAAGTGCATCAGCTGGTCACTCCGGCGCGAGGGGTTCCCTTTAGTCCCAGTCTCCAGCACCTGGGAGCTGCTATGAGTGTGAAGAGTTTGGGCATATGTGTAGGCAGTGTCCTCGTCGTGCTTCTAGCTCATCTCAGCAGAGGGGTCAGCCCTCATCTTCTGGTCCAGTTTCTTCAGCACCCGCCCCGCCAGCTAGGGGTGAGGGTCAGGCAGCCAGGGGTCACCCCAGGGGTGGAGGTCGATCGGGCGGTGGTCAGGCTCGCTTTTATGCTCTTCAGGGCAGGACAGATGCCATTGCTTCGGATGCTGTCATTACAGGTATTATTTCAGTCTGCCACAGAGATGCCTCAGTCTTATTTGATCCCGGTTCCACCTATTCTTATGTGTCCTCATATTTTGCTCATCATTTGGGTACGTCCCGAGGGTGTCTTGCTTTACCTGTTCATGTATCTACCCCGGTGGGCGATACCATTGTTGTAGACCATGTATATCGGTCGTGTTTGGTGACTATTGGGGGTCTGGAGACCCGAGTTGATCTACTGCTACTGAGCATGGTGGATTTTGATGTTATTTTGGGCATGGACTGGCTATCTCCGTGTCATGCTATTCTAGACTGTCATGCTAAGACAGTCACCTTGGCTATACCGCGTGTTCCGAGGATCGAGTGGCGTGGTGTGACTGGCTATGTTCCTAGCAGGGTGATTTCATTCCTACAGGCCCAACGTATGGTTGGGAAAGGGTTGCCGTTTTCAGTAATTTTGTGCCTTTCATATTTGGCGTTCGTGAGGGATGTGGAAGCCGAGACTCCTAGCATGATTCTGTTCCCAGTTTTGAGGAGTTTCCGATGTATTTCTGCAGACCTGCCGGGTATGCCACGGAAAGGGATTTATTCCAAAAAATTTTTTTTTTGTAGAATTGACCTGGTGCCGGGCCACTCAGCCATTCATTCCGCCATAATCGTATGGCCACCAGCGGAGTTGAAAGAATTGAAGGAACAGCTTCAGGAACTCCTAGATAAGGGTTCAATTTCGGCCTAGTGTTTTTTGTCACTGTGGGGTCGCACCGGTTTCTATTTGTGAAGAAGAAGGATGGCACCAGAGAATGTTCATTGACTACAGGCAATTTGAACAAAGTAACAGTGAAGAACAGTATTCCTCTGGCTTCGCATTGATGATTATATTTGACCAAGCTTCAGGAGCAAGGGTGTTTCTCCAAATTGATCTCTCCGTTCGGGCTATCACCAAGTTGAAGATTAGGGATTCGATGTATTGAAGACTGCTTTAAGACTAGATATGGGCACTATGAAGTTTTCTTGTTATGTCTTTTGGCCTGACCAATGCCCAGCAGCGTTCATGCCAATTGATGAGTGTATTTTCGGCCTTATCTGGACTCGTGTTCGTATTGTTTTTATTGATGATATCCTGGTGTACTCACGTAGTCAAGGAGGAGCAACCGCAGCATTGCGAGTTGTATTGCAGAGATTGAGGGAGGAGAAGCTTTATGCGAAGTCCTCCAAGTGTTAAGTTTTGGCTCCAATTCAGTGGCTTTCTTGGGGCACCGTGGGTGTCCGCGAGGGTATTCAGGTCAACCCGAAGGAAGATAGAGGCGGTTGCAGAGTTTGCCTACGACGACTCAGCCACGAGATCGTAATTCCTTGGTTTGACAGGGTATTTATCGCCGGTTTTTGTTCAGGATTTTCCTCCTATTGCATCGCCCTTGACCAAGTTGCTTAGAAGGGGCTCCCATTTGTATGGTCGGACGAGTGCGAGGAGACTTTCAGAGCTCAAAGACACTTTGACTCAGCTCCAGTAATTGGTCTTGCCATCAGCTTCAGGTTCTTATACTATTTTTTTTTGTTTTGATGCTTCGAGAGTTGGAATGGATGTGTATTGATGCAGGAGGTTAGAGGTTATTGCTATGCGTCTCGTCAGTTGAAGGCCCCATTGAGAAGAACTACCCTGTACATTGATTTGGAGTTGGTTGCTATAGTTCATGCTTTGAAGATTTGGAGGGCCACGTTACTTGTAAGCGTATCCTGTGAGGAATTCACCGATCCATCGCAGTCTTCAGCATTTTGTTCAAGCACAAAGGATCTTAATTTGAGGCGGCGGAGGTGGCTAGAGTTACTTAAGGATTAATGATATTACCATTCCTGTATCACCACTGGAGAAGGGCCAATGTATGGCGATGCTTTGAGCCGATAAGGCAGTTAGTATGGGGAGTTTGGCGTACATTCAGTTGGGGACGAGGCCCTTGCAGTTGATGTCAGGCCTTTGGCCAATCGGTTGGGAGACTAGATATTTCGGACTAGTCGGTGTTTGTCTTTGTATGGTTTCTCGGTCTTCCTTTATATGATCGCATCAGAGGAGCGCCAAAGTGATGATGATCGATTTGCTTGTCCTATGGAACAGGGTGCAGCATGATGATGCCAAGACGTGACCATTGTGGATGGTGTTGTTGAGATGCAGGGCCGGATTTGTGTTGGCCCAATATGGATGGGCTTCGGGAGTATTGATTGGGGGGAGGCCCATAGCTCGCATATTCCATTCATCCGGGTGCCGCGAAGTATTGTATCAGGATTTGAGGCAGCACTACTGGTGGAGAAGATTGAAGAAAGATATTGTGGGAATTTGTTGGCCGGTGTCTCAATTTGTCAACAGGGAAATATGAGCATACAGCGACCTGGTGGATTGTTTCAGCAGATGATATTCCCGAGTGGAAGTGGGAGAGGATTACTATGGACTTTGTTGTTGGACTTTCCTCGGACTTTGGCAGGAAATTTTGATGGCTATTTGGGTGATTGTTGATCGGTGACCAGTCCGCGCACTCATTCCAGTGTGTACTTACCTATTCTTCAGAGCGGCTGGCAGAGATTTAATATCCGGGAGATGGTTTCGGTTGCCGGTGTTCAACGGTTTTTAATCATCTCAGATAAGTACTCAGTTTACTTCGCAGTTTTGGAGAGCCGTGCAGAAGAGTTGGGTACTCAGGTGGAGTTGAGCATCAGCGTTTCATCCTCAGACGGCACGGACGTCCGAGCGTACCATTCATTGATATAGGAAGGACATGTTGCGTGCCTGTGTTAAAACAGATATTTAAATACATTTCTGTTAATATTTACTATAAAAACCAATTTTGGTCGGAAGCCGAAGCCGACAGCCGAAGTCCGAGCGGCGACGACGACGAACGGCGCAGCTTACCGTTCTTCTCAACTCTTTAAGAGCTAGAAGAAGAGCACATTGCTTAATATACCTATTAAATATCCTCTTCCTCTTCCAAATATGGGACAATGTCCCTTTGGTCAAGGGAGGAAAAACTTAAATTTCAAGTTTCAAAATTTTTTTTCCCTCCATTTTCCCATTTCACCTCTTTTTAAGCCTCATTAATGGCTTAAAACCCACACATATGGGGACATACTAGAGGTGTAACTTGAATATTTAGCTAGCGTTTGGCCATAGATCCCAAATTTTATTTTGGAAAATCCTGATTTGGGGTAAAGTTTGGTTTGAAAGATGAAATGTGTTTGGACATGCTTTTCAAAAATATATTTTCCAACTTTATTTTGGAAAAACATGATATATAAATTCCCAAGTTTTGGGGATTTTGGCCCAAAATCAACTCAATAGCTGATTTTGGGATTTGGATTTGGCCAAAATATGGCAAAATTAAGGCCAAACATGAGTTTTGAAAATAATTCCAAATATATTTGGCAAAACTTGATGGCAAACGAGTCCTTAAGTATTCAAAACTAAATTTTAAACTACATGTCAATATGTATTGAATATCTTGTTTCTAAGTTATTTCACTTTTTATTTGAATTATCCATTAATAGTACAACAAACAACATTACTCAGTATATACCCATAAAGTGGGGTCTGGGGAGGGTAGTGTGTACGCAAGGATCTTGCCCCTTTACCTGGAGAAGTCAAAAGACCGTTTCCGATAGATATCCATTAATAATATAATACAAAATACTTGCATACAAATATATTGATTTTAAAAACTAATGAGTGTTAAAATTAATCTTTATTTTTAAATAGTTATTAAGAAAAAAAATTGAATCATATGGAGAATATGTAATAAAAAACAAGATAGGATTTTGTTTAATTGGAAAAATAAGAAAAAAAATTTAAATAAAAGATAAATAATATAATATAGAAGAGAGAAAATAATATAAAAAGAATATTTTTTTTTGGAGTAAAAACTGGAGTAATTGGTTGGAGTTTAGCTTACTCCATTTTGGAGTAAAAAATTTGGAGTGAAGTGGAGATGTGCGTAAGCAACTAAGCTTATCGGAGGAGCGTTGCTGCTTTCTTGTTTCAGTTCAAACAATTGATCTTTAAGTATAAAATTCGAATATAGTACGAAATGGTTAATTTTTGAAAAGTATAGCTTCTGAGCGGAAAGAAACTATTCCCCTTATAATGACGTTCACATAATCTGCATATATGAAGGATGCTTTATGCTGTGATAGCTAAACAACTGCCTCAATCGGTGAGCTCTCCTTAATTTTTCCCTCTTCAGCTTCATGCTCGAGTTTCTAATGAGAAATTTTCATACAAGCACTATCCTTTTAGTTAGTAATTAGCCATCTATAGGATACTATTTGCCCTATATTACGGGTTTAAGATACCCTTTTATGTGGTTAATATGATGTATTTGATGTATTTAAAAGCCTATTGTATTTCATGAATACAGTACAACAATAGGCGTAAATCAGGGAAGTCCAGCTAATCAGTTGTTTGTATTCGAGTGTATTCGACTGTATCAATGGCTGTGAAATATGGGATTACAGCTGGGACAGATTACTGGTATTCGACTGTATTCACGACCGTGAAAACAGGTGGATTACACTATTTGAAAACGGAAAGTTTATCAATTAACAATAATAGACTACTAATATAACTCAACAAACTCAATTAATAACATACAAAATTGTATTTTCGTGTTATAAAAAAGATTCTCAACTGGGAAAAACCCCCCAAAAATATAGGAAATTTATGAAAAAATATATAATACAATCTGAATACATAAATTATTATTAATTGAAACAAAACATAATGAATTAATTAGAAATACAGCGGAATACAATTGAAATACAATGAAAAAAAAGACAAGTGAATACACATGAATATACACGAATACAAGCGAGATACATTGAATTGCCAATGGGAAAAAAAAGACAATGAATACAAATGAAATACATGAAGCCACTCCGGCAAATCTGTGGCGGCTAAGAGGAGGATTGGTTCGAAAGCTTTGTAGGAGGATTTCAGGCTGGACTACTCGATCGAACGCCGTCGAATTTTTGGAGGGCCTTTCCACTCCTAGGGCTTGAATTTTCATGCCGTGCTTTGATTTCGATGGTTCGTGTGCTTTGATTTCGAACCTCCATCTAAAAGAATGAGAGATCTTAAACAATAACATTCCATAGGGATCAAGAACCCATGATTATACAAAACAAGCCCTTGAATGACTTAAAAATTCAAAAGAGACACTTAAAAAAGAACTGGAACAGAATGGAGGACGGAATATTTGGAGCAATTGGGGTTTGGAGTGGCAAAATCTGATCCGCAAAATTCTGGAGGGTATTAAAAATAGTGTAAACTTGATTACGTATTTAGTGGCTTAGGGCTAGGAGGTAACCCAAAAATTAAATATTTTGGTTATAAACCTTAAAAGTATTTATAGAATATAATTTTTGTTAAATGGTATTATATTAAAATAAATAAGGTGTTTAACCTTTGTATAGGAGGTTAAAAATTTCGTTTCTATCGCGATATATAATTGCCCATTTGATTTTTGTCCTCTTTCGGTTTCGGATCTCCACATCAATTTCTCGTAAAAGAAGAACCCCAACAATTTAGTCTCGGTTTTAGCATTCTTTTTTCTCAAATAAACTACATGATGGCAGCATGGTCAAGTTGTAGACGCTTACTGTAGTTTCTGCCAAGATAAGCTCTAAATTTGCCAACGCCCAATCCCACATTCTATAATTAGCAAATACAATTAATATAAAATCAATCATCTTAAATGATGGAATATAAACGTTTTCATTGGATCAAACCACACCTTTAAACTAAATTATGGCTACCTCACATAACTTTGAGTTTATATATTAAACCCAAACAGAAATTGTCCTATCAATACCATATTAAGGATCATAACACTTTTAGCCATACGGTTGAAAAATTTTCAACCCGCCTTAGTTGTAACTATTGTAATCCCTTGCCGATGAAATGACGCCAGTTATAAGAATGTATAATCAGTGTACATTGGTAATATACTGATCATATTACAGAGTATACCTGATTATACTGGATTAAAGTTTGTAAAACTGTAAAGAAATAGGGTTAGTTTTTTGTTGTGGGATCTACTGTGGAGCAAAATCTTAGAAAATTCTTCACTTTATACAAATTAATTCCAAACTATTTACCCTTTAATGCGCCGGGGCATTTTGCATCTATACCCGCCTTTTTGGGTTGGCCATGTTTTAACTTGGTGCCCGCTTTGCAAAAAAATTGCAAGCTACCACTTTTTCGCGTAACTTCAGCATACGGGGCTGAAGTAGCAAAGGTAATCACGCAAACTTCAGCATTCTAGTAGACAGGACTGAAGTAGCAAGTGTGCCTGAACCAAGTGTGCTGAAGTTTTTGTTATAATTGCTTGAACTTAAAGCATAGTAGCTGAAGTTTTGGTTCTCTATTTGCTGAAGTTTTTTGTTTCAATTACTGAAGTTTTTGTTTTTGTAAACTGGCGAACTTCAGCTCTAGAGCTGAGTTTTTGTTTTTGGTACTGGCGAAAGTTTTTGTTTTTGTAACTGAGTGAACTCAGCTCTAGAGCTGAAGTTTTTGTTTGTAACTGGCGAACTTCAGCTCTAAAAGCTGAAGTTTTGTTTGTAACTGAGCGAACTTCAGCTGTTAGAGCTCTATGTTAGTGTCGAGAAAAGGCAAATCGAAAATTAAAGAAGATAAAAACACCAAATTTTAACATGGAAAACCCTTCAAATCGAAGGTAAAACCCACGGGTATCACAAAGATCCCAAAAAGCTCCACTATAACAATAAGAGGGTTACAAAAGTTCTCCAAAATTTGGCTACAAACAAGGGCCAAACACGGAGAGCACAATAAGCAACAAGAAGCAAACAACTATCAATTGAAGAAAGGAGTAATCCACAAAATGAAGCTCTGTTTCGAGGGTCGAAAAATCAGATGTCTACAGCCTCCAAATCCGATCTCCACCGTTCAAATCTACCAGCCAAGATGTTACGGACACCTCAGGTCAAAAATTTCAGCCCGACCAACGGTTAACGAATCGAAAAAACGTGAATTTTTGAAGTTGGCTGGTCGGAATAAAAATTCTGCCAGCAAAACAATACGTTTTCCTCTTTTTCTCTCTTATGAAAGCTCTCTCAAAACCCACTCTTATATGTGCTTAAGGTCTCTTAAAAGACTTGTATCAATGAGATAGAATAATTCTTCCAAGGTTTGTCCATATTTATACGATCAATGAGTGGTGCTTTCTCTTCTAAAAGCCAAACCCACTCAAATAGGAATAAACGGAATCCAATTCCAAATAGATCTGGAACTCAAAGAGAATAGGATTAGGCCATTGGGCCTGTGCTGGACAACATGGTCATGTGCCCCAATAAACTCCCCCTCCAGCCAAGGGGCCAAATGTGTTCTTCAAGTAGAGGAAAGTATTGACAGGCTTCATGCCTGCCCAGTTTTCTACAAAATCATGTTTATCTGCAACCACCGCCTTTGTCAGCATATCCGAAGGATTTTCATCAGTGTGTATCTTCTCAACCTCAAATAATTTCTCTTCCCGACCATCCTTATCCAATGAACTTTTCTATTTATATGTTTGCGTCTTAGAATGAAAAGTGGAGTGCTTAGTGAGACAGATAGCACTCCTGATTATCACAAAATAACATGTACTCGTGGCTGCTCAAAGCCAAGATCATTAATAAACTCCTTCATCCATAATATTCTTTGGCACCTTCTGCTGGACAGCAATATATTCGGCTTCGTATGGTGGATAGAGCTCTGCACTTCTGTAGTCTGATTGCCATAGAAAACAGCTCCCCTGCGCAAAAGTGATCAAATAAACCGGAAGTGGATCTTGAATTATCAAGATTTGCCTCCTAAATCAGAGTCTGTGTAACAACAAGTTCAGGCTTGCATTGCCAAAGCAACAGCTTCAAATCTGTAGTACCTTTTAAAATTACCTTAATATCCATTTTACTGCATTCCCAATGTTTTCTTTTCCAGGATTGGAAATGAATCTGCTAACAGTGCCAACGGCATGGTGCATATCCAGGTTCTGTGCAAAACCATAGCTACATCAAAGCTACCAACAACAGAAGAGTAAGGAATACGAGACATTTCCTTTTTTCTCTTCATCGGTAAGATGGACTCTGACTAATACTCAATTTGAAGTGTTTAAGCAAAGGAGTACTAACCACTTTTGCATCTGTCATATTGAACCTCTTGAGTACCTTCTCAATGTATTGCTTTTGGGACAGAAATAACTCATTTCTATTCTCCGTGTCGTGGATTTGAATGCCCACGATTTTCTTTCCGGCCCAAGTCCTTCATCGCAAAAGCATTTGCTCAACTGCTTCTTAGGACTGCAATTTCTGGATTTATTCTTTTCCAACATTAAGCATGTTCATCCATATAAAGCAATAAAAATAATAAAAATTCATCAATCAGAGAACTTCTGGAAGAATACAACAGTGGTCTGAATGAAGTTTTCTTGTACCCTTGTTCTTCAATACAGAGTTCAAACTTCAAATACCATTGCCTTGGAGCTTGTTTCCAATCGATTAAGGCTCTTTTTCAATTTGCAAGACATAATTTCTTTTCCCTTAGTTTACAAAACCCTCAGGTTGCTCCATATAAAATCTCCTCATCTAAATCAACCATGAAAAAAAACAGTCTTGACATCCATCGGTCAACCTCCAAAATCTAGACCTTGCGGCTAAGCCTGAACCACACGAATAGAAGACATCTTCACAACAGGGGAGCCAAGTCAACTCCCTTCTTCTGGCCAAAACCTTTAACAACTTAAACACGGCCTTGTATCTAGGCGCAGAGGTCATGTTATCTTGCTTTATTCTGAATATCCATTTTTAGATAAAGCTTCCTTACCTTCGGCAATTTTACTAAACTCATATGTGCCATTCTCATGGAAGTGACTTACATCTCATCTTCCATCGCTTCGATCCAATGATCTTTTGTGAATTATCTTG
>NW_017674083.1:0-9452 GCF_001879085.1 Nicotiana attenuata | reverse complement strand
ATGCCTATTTATAGGTAAACTTAGGGTACAATTTCAGGTTTTCACTTTACCCATTAGTCCCTATCTTAATTCTATTTTCTACCCCTTATTTCTTGACTTGTTACACAAGTAACTACACCTATTTTGTTGAAATCTGTACTACAGCCCATTCTAGAAGGGTCTAAACCCATTACAATTCCTATTCTACCCTTACTTCACTTCAACAATTACCAAATCTGATTAAACTACCCTTTTCAATGCCCAAAATACCCTTTAACTATACTATAATTACTGACCTAGATCAAACTAAACCTGGCCCTATTATCTTAGTCAAGACCCAACTAGGGTTAAACAAAATGCCTGCTAGATAAAACAGCTATATCCAAACAATCCTAAAATTGAACTAAGAGTCTAATTATCCTTCTCTAAATTTCAGAAATCAAAACCAACTAATCCAAGATAAGCAATGAATTCAACAGTAAATGAACGAAATTGGAACTAAAATCAAATTAACAAGAACATTTATGGATCAATTAATCGACACCCAACACTGAATCAGACCAACAGAAATCAGAAACAGAACAGAAAAAATTAAACCAAGACAAAGCAAAATTAATCGGAACAAAATCAATTAGAACCCTAAAAGTTCTGAACGAAATTATTATGCAAAGAATAAAAAGAAAATCAGACAAAGAAAAAGAAACTTACTGATTTTAGGAATTCCGGCCAGCCGCTGACGTCCGAATCTTTCAAGATTTTTGACACGCAACACCCCTAACCGTGTGTTTTCGCAAGAAAACACCTGGTTAAGGATAGTACGGTCCAAAATCACAAAGATTTTGGATTAGGGTTCTGCCGGAATTGAAATTTAAAATTCGTAATATTCCGGACAGATTCGAGGGTTTCTAGGTATGGATTAATGATGAGGGAGGGATGAGGAACATATAGTATGAATTTGGGCCGGTTTGGGTGAGTTTGTGACTTGGCCGGAAAACTTAGATTGGATATTCGAGGAGGTGGGTTAGGATTCGAGGGCCATGGATGTGGGGGTTGGAAAGACGAGGTGAAGGAGAGTATGGTGTGAAATTTTGGGGGCCATCGGAGCATCGCCGCCGCCGGCGGCGATTTCCGGCCGGCGGCGCTAGGGCGGAGGACGGCGGAGATGGGAGGAGGACGGTGGGGCAACGTCGGCGTTACAGGGAGTACGAGGAGGGTGAGGGATGTTTTAGGGTTTTGGGTATGATTTCGGACACTTTTATTTGAATTGAAGGATCAATCCAGGCCATTGGATTTGAGGGGATGGACGGTCATGATTAAACGACGTCAAAACGACGTCGTTTTGAGTATGGGGCAATTGGACCGGGCAGGACGTTTAGGCCAGTGGTTTGGTCCGGTTTTTAATGACTTTTGGGCTTAAAATTGAATTTTGGCCCAAAATTTGGTCTTTCATCAAGACCATTCTTTTATTTTATTTTTACTCTTTTCTTTTGTTAGCCATTTGTATTTACTTATTATTTTTTTTCTGATTTTATAAAATGTTAAAAAAAAACAAAGACCTAATTAATCTATTTAACTCCTAAAATTATTTAAAATTCTATTTAAAGATAAATGCAACAATTAACAATTAAACGTGTAAAGAACTATTTTTGCAATTTTCTTTAACTTTGTTCTAAAACTAACTAATACTAAAATTGTGACATTAAATCCCTAAATGCAAATGCCTATTTGTATTTTCATATGAATAAAATGCAACCAATTAACACAAAAATGTAGCAAAAAATTCACAAAAATTGTAAAATAATAGAGAAATCAATTATTTGAGACTTTTGGAAATAGTTTGCTTAGGGCAAAAATCACGTGCTCACACTACCTATTCTTCAGAGCGGCTGGCAGGGATTTATATCCGGGAGATTGTTCGGTTGCACGGTGTTCCGGTTTCTATCATCTCAAATAGAGGTACTCAGTTTACTTTGCAGTTTTTGAGAGCCGTGCAGAGAGAGTTGGGTACTCAGGTGGAGTTGAGCACAGCGTTTCATCCTCAGACGGACGGACAGTCCGAGCGTACCATTCAGATATAGGAGGACATGTTGCGTGCCTGTGTTAAAACAGATATTTAATAACATTTCTGTTAATATTTAATATAAACAAACCAATTTGGTCCGAAGCCGAAGCCGAGCGAGCGACGACGACGACGACGACGCGAGGCTTACCTTCTTCTCAACTCTTTAAGAGCTAGAAGAAGAGCAATTGCTTATATACCTATTAAAATCCTCTTCCTCTTCCAATATGGGACAATGTCCCTTTGTCAAGGCAGGAAAACTTAAAATTTCAGTTAAAATTTTTATTTCCCTCCATTTCCTATTCACCCTCTTTTGAGCCTCATTAATGCTTAAAACCCCCCAACATATGGGACCATACTAGAGGTGGTAACTTGAATATTTAGCTATCGTTTGGCCATAGATCCCAAATTTATTTTGAAAATCTGATTTGGGTAAAGTTTGGTTTGAAGATGAAAATGTGTTTGGACATGCGTTTTCAAAATATATTTTCCAACTTTATTTTGGAAAAACATGTATATAATTCCCAAGTTTTGGGATTTTGGCCCAAAATCAACTCAATAGCTGATTTTGGGATTTGGGATTTGGCCAAAATATGGGCAAAATTTAAGGCCAAACATGAGTTTTGAAAATAAATTCCAAATATATTTTGGCAAAACTGATGGCCAAACGAGTCCTTAAGTATTCAAACTAAATTTTAAACTACATGTAATATGTATTGAATATCTTGTTTCTAAGTTATTTCACTTTTATTTGAATTATCCATTAATAGTACAACAACAACATACTCAGTATAATACCATAAGTGGGGTCTGGGGAGGGTAGTGTGTACGCAGATCTTGCCCCTACCTGGAGAAGTCAAAAGACCGTTTCCGATAGATATCCATTAATAATATAATACAAAATACTTGCATACAAATTATATTATTTAAAAACTAATGGTGTAAAATAATTTTATTTTAAATAGTTATATAAGAAAAAAAAATTTGAATCATATGGGATGAATATGTAATAAAAAAACAAGATAGGATTTGTTTAATGGAAATAAGAAAATAAAATTTAAATAAAAGATAATAATATAATATAGAAGAGAGAAAATAATATAAAAAGGAATATTCTTTTTTTGGAGTAAAAATTGGAGTAATGGTTGGAGTTAGCTTACTCCATTTTGGAGTAAAAATTTGGAGTGAAGGTTGGAGATGCCGTAAGCAACTAAGCTATGAGAGCTTGCTGCTTTCTTGTTTCAGTTCAAAACAATTGATCTTTAGTATAAAATTCGAATATAGTACGAATGGTAATTTTTTGAAAAGTATAGCTCTGAGCGGGAAATAACTATTCCCTTATAATGACGTTCACATAATCTGCATATTATGAGGATGCTTTAGCTGTGATAGCTAAACAACTGCTCATCGGGGAAGCTCTCCTTAATTTTTCCCTCTTCAGCTTCATGCTCGAGTTTCTAATGAGAAATTTTCATAAAGCACTATCTTTTAGTAGTAATTAGCCATCTATAGATACTATTTGCTATATTACGGGTTATAGATACCTTTTATGTGGTTATATGATGTATTTGATGTATTTAAGCTATTGTATTCATGAATACTAGCAAAAATAGGCGTGAATCAGGGAAGTCCAGCTAATCAGTTGTTGTATTCGAGTGTATTCGACTGTATTCATGGCGTGAAACATGGGATTACAGCTGGACAGATTACTCTATTCGACTGTATTCACGACGTGAAACAGGGGATTACACTATTTTAAAACGGAAAGTGTATCAATTAACATAATAGACTACTAATATAACTCAACAAACTCAATTATAACACACAAAATTTGTATTTCTGGTTATAAAAAAGATTCTCAACTGGAAAATCCCCCAAAAACATAGCAATCTTATGAGAAATTATATAATATATCTGAATACATAAATTATATTAATTGAAAAAACATATGAATATATAGAATACAGCGGGATACATTGAAATACAATGAAAAAAAAGACAGTGAATACAATGAAATACACGGAATACAGCGAGATACATTGAATTGCAATGGAAAAAAAAGACAATGAATACAATGAAATACATGAAGCCACTCCGGCGAATCTGTGGCGGCCTAAGAGGAGAATTGGTTCGAAAGCTTTGTAACGGAGGATTTCAGGCTGGACTACTCGATCGGAACGCCGTCGATTTTGAGAGGCCTTTCCACTCCTAGGGCTTGATTTTCATGGTCGTTGCTTTGATTTCGATGGTCGTTGCTTTGATTTCGAACCTCCATCTAAAAGAATGAGAGATCTAAACAATACATTCCATAGGGATCAAGAACCCATGATTATACAAACAAGCCCTTGAATGACTTAAAAATTCAAGAAGAGACACTTAAAAAGATACTGGAACAGAATGGAGGGACGGAATATTTGGAGCAATGGGGTTTGAGTGGCAGAACTGATCCGCAGAAATTCTGGTGCGTATTAAAAATAGTGTAACTGATTAGCGTATTTAGTGGCTTAGGGCTAGGAGGTAACCAAAATTAAATATTTTGCTATAAACCTTAAAAGGTATTTATAGAATATAATTTTTTTAAATGGTATTTATTTAAAATAAATAAGGTGTTAACCTTTGCTATAGGAGGTAAAAATTCCGTTTCTAATCGCGATATGTAATTGCCCATTTGATTTTTGGTCCTCTTTCGGTTTCGGATCTCCACATCAAATTTCTGTAAAAGAAGAACCCAACGAATTATTCTCGGTTTAGTATTCTTTTTTCTCAAATAAATACATGATGGCAGCATGGTCAATGTAGACGCTAACTTTAGTTTCAGCCAGATAAGCTCTAAATTTGCCAAACGCCCATATCCCACATTCTATAATTAGCAAATACATTAATATAAAATCAATCATACTTAAATGATGGAATATACGTTTTCTTGGATCAAACACACCTTTAAACTAAATTTATGGCTACCTCACATAAACTTTGAGTTTATATATTGAAACAAACAGAAATTGTCCTATCAATACCATATTAAGGGATCATAACACTTTTAGCCATACGGTTAAAAATATTTTCACCCGCCTAGTTGTAACTATTTGTATCACTACCGATGAACGCTCAGTTTATAAGAATGTATAATCAGTGTACATTGTATATATACTGATCATATACAGAGTATACCATGATTATACTGGATAAAGTTTGTAAAACGTAAAGAATAGGGTTAGTTTTTTGTTGTGGGCTACTGTGGGAGCAAAATCTTAGAAAATCTCACTTTATACCAATTAATTCCAAACTATTTACCCTTTAATGCCCGGGGCATTTGCATCTATACCCGCTTTTTGGGTCATGTTTTAACTTGTGCCCGCTTTGCAAAAAAATTGCAAGCGTACCCACTTTTTCGCGTAACTTCAGCATACGGGGCTGAAGTAGCAAAGGTAATCACGCAAAACTTCAGCATTCTAGTAGACAGGACTGAAGTAGCAAGTGTGCTGAACCAAGTGTGCTGAAGTTTTTGTTTATAATTGCTGAACTTAAGCATAGTAGCTGAAGTTTTGTTCTCTATTTGCTGAAGTTTTTGTTTGCAATTACTGAAGTTTTGTTTTTGTAACTGGCGAACTTCAGCTCTAGAGCTGAAGTTTTTGTTTTGTAACTGGCGAAGTTTTTGTTTTTGTAACTGGTGAACTTCAACTCTAGAGCTGAAGTTTTTGTTTTGTAACTGGCGAACTTCAGCTCTAAAGCTGAAGTTTTGTTTGTAACTGGCGAACTTCAGCTTTAGAGCTCTATGTTATGTCGAGGAAGAGGCAAATCCGAAAATAAAGAAGATAAAGAACACCAAATTTTAACATGGAAAACCCTTCAAATCGAAGGTAAAACCCACGGGATCACAAAGATCCAAAAAGCTCCACTATAACAATAAGAGGGTTACAAAAGTTCTCCAAATTGGCTACACAACAAGGGCCAAACACGGAGCAACAATAGCAACAAGAGCAACAACTAATCAATTGAAGAAAGAGTATAATCCACAAAATGAAGCTGCTGTTCGAGGCTCGAAATCAGATGCTACGAGCCTCCAAATCCGATCTCCACCGTTCAAATCCAAGACCAAGATGTTACGAACACTCAGTCAAAATTTCAGCCCGATCCAACGGTTAACGAATCGGAAAACGTGATTTGAAGTTGGCTGGTCGGAATAAAAATCTGCAGCAAAACAAATACTTTTTCCTCTCTTCTCTCTTGATGAAAGCTCTCTCAAAACCCACTCTTATGTGCTTAAGTCTTTCAAAGACTTGTATCAATGAGCATAGAATAATTCTCCAAGGTTGTCCTATTTATAGATCATGAGTGGTGCTTTCTCTTAAAGCCAAAACCCACTCAAAATAGGAATAAACCGAATCCAATTCCAAATAGGATTGGAAACCAAAAGAGAATAGGATTAGGCCAGTGGGCCTTTGGCTGGACAACATGGTCATGTGCCCAATTAACTCCCCCTCCAGACAAGGGGCCAAATGTGTCTTCAAGTAGAGGAAGTATTGACAGGCTTCATGCCTGCCAGTTTTCTACAAAATTCATGTTTATCTGCAACCACCGCCTTTGTCAGCATATTCGAAGGATTTTCATCAGTGTGTATCTTCTCAACCTCAAATAATTTCTCTTCCACGGCCATTCTTATCCAATGATACTTTCTATTTATATGTTTGGTCTTAGAATGAAAAGTGGAGTGCTTGGTGAGACAGATAGCACTCTGATTATCACAAAATAACATGTACCGTGGCTGCTCAAAGCCAAGATCATTAATAAACTCCTTCATCCATAATAGTTCTTTGGCACCTTCTGTGACAGCAATATATTCGGCTTCTATGGTGGATAGAGCTATGCACTTCTGTAGTCTGATTGCCAAGAAACAGCTCCCCCTGCAAAAGTGATCAAATAACCGGAAGTGGATCTTGAATTATCAAGATTGCCTCCTAAATCAGAGTCTGTGTAACAAACAAGTTCAGGCTTGCCATTGCCAAAGCACAGCTTCAAATCTGTAGTACCTTTTAAATACCTTAATATCCATTTTACTGCATCCCAATGTTCTTTTCCAGGATTGGAAATGAATCTGCTAACAGTGCCAACGGCATGTGCAATATCCAGTCTAGTGCAAACCATAGCATACATCAAGCTACCAACAACAGAAGAGTAAGGAATACGAGACATCTCCTTTTTCTCTTCATCGGTAGATGGACTCTGACTAATACTCAATTTGAAGTGTTTAGCAAGAGGAGTACTAACCACTTTTGCATCTGTCATATTGAACCTCTTGAGTACCTTCTCAATGTATTGCTTTTGGGACAGAAATAACTCATTTCTATCTCTGTGTCGGTGGATTTGAATGCCCAAGATTTTCTTTGCTGGCCCCAAGTCCTTCATCGCAAACGATTTGCTCAACTGCTTCTTAAGGACTGTAATTCTGGATTTATTCTTTCCAACAATAAGCATGTCATCCACATAAAGCAATAAAATAATAAAATCATCATCAGAGAACTTCTGGAAGAATACACAGTGGTCTGAAGAAGTTTTCTTGTACCCTTGTTCTTCAATGACAGATTCAAACTTCAAATACCATTGCCTTGGAGCTTGTTTCAATCGATACAGGCTCTTTTTCAATTTGCAGACATAATTTTCTTTTCCCTTAGTTACAAAACCCTCAGGTTGCTCCATATAAATCTCCTCATCTAAATCACCATGAAAAAAAACAGTCTTGACATCCATCTGGTCAACCTCCAAAATCTAGACTTGCGGCTAAGCCTAGAACCACACGAATAGAAGACATCTTCACAACAGGGGAGCAAAGTCAACTCCCTTCTTCTGGCCAAAACCTTTAACAACTAACATCGCCTTGTATCTAGGCGCAGAGGTATGGTTATCTTGCTTTATTCTGAATATCCATTTGTTAGATAAAGCTCTCTTACCTTTCGGCAATTTTACTAACTCATATGTGCCATTCTCATGGAGTGACTTCATCTCATCTTCCATCGCTTCGATCCAATGATCTTTGTGATTATCTTGCATGGCTTCATCATAATTCTCAGGTTCTCCCATGTCAGTCAAAAGTACATACTCATCAGGAGGATAGCGCATGGATTTTTGCTTCTCCCTTGTAGATCTTCTAAGAGAGGTTTCAGGAGCATTCGTAGTAGTTACTTGTGCAGGAATTGGTTGCTGATCAACCACAACTTCATCAACTGGAGCATCCATAACATCTACACCATGATGATCATTTTGATCTTGATCACTATCTCCATCATTGTCTTGGGTTCCTTCATGTGCAATAGGTGCCTTAGCAATTGGAACTGGATCAATATCAACTAAGCTCTCATTACTCTGAGAATCTATCTTCTCAGCTTTGTCAATATCTTCAATAGTTTGGTCTTCAAAGAATATTGCATCACGACTTCTAATAAGTTTATTACCAACTGGATCATAAAAACGATACCCAAACTCATCTTGACCATAACCGATAAAGATGCACTGCTTAGTTTTGACATCCAGTTTCAATCTCTCATCTTTAGGAATATGCACACAAGCTTTACACCCAAAAACTCTCAGGTGATCATAAGAAACATCTTTGGCAAACCAAACTCTGTCTGGGACATCACCATCCAAAGCAACAGCAGGAGACAAATTGATAACATAGGCAACAGTGTTAAGTGCTTCCGCCCAAAATGTATTTGGAAGTTTAGCCTCTGAAAGTAAGCATCTAACTCTCTCAACTAGAGTTCTATTCATCCTCTCTGCCAAACCGTTCAATTGAGGCGGCTTGGGCGGAGTTTTCTGATGACGAATTCCTTGTTCCTTGCAATAGTTATCAAAGGGACCACAATATTCACCACCATTGTCAGTGCGAATACATTTTAATTTCTTCCCCGTGTGTCTCTCAGCTAAGGCCTGAAATTCCTTAAACACGCCAAGTGCATGATCTTTAGATTTCAAAGGATACACCCAGAGCTTACGAGAATGATCATCAATGAAGGTCACAAAGTAAAGTGCACCACCTTTTGACTTTACTTTAAAAGGACCACACAAATCAGAGTGTACTAGCTCTAATAAATCGGGCTTTCTTGAGGGGGGATGGCTATAAAAGGAAACCCTTTTCTCACTCATATGACTCAATCTTCGATGCCACAATTCTGACAAACTATCACTTTCCACCAGATTTATTGAGTCATTAAGAATAGAGCCTTGTGTCACATATAGTTGACCAGACTTGACTCCTCGAGCCACTACTAACACCCTTGGTGAGCTTCCATTGGCCGTTAAAGAGAGCATTATGGTAACCTTCATCGTCTAATCTTCCTGCGGAGATCAAATTGAAAGGAAAGTCTGGAGCATGCTTCACATCTTGAAGAACTAACGTTGAACCATTATTAGTTTTCAA
>NW_017674082.1:0-109378 GCF_001879085.1 Nicotiana attenuata | reverse complement strand
TTACAATCTGTTGTTGGAACGACCATGGATTCATGCCGCCGGGGCCGTGGCATCAACACTACATCAGGCAGTGAATTTGAATGGAATCACCAGGAGGTGATCATTCATGGTGACGGTAGCAACCCCATATATAGCCGCCAGACCATTCCAGCAATTGGAGGAAGAAGAAGGTTAGGTGGGGAAACTTACCACCACATCGAGCGGGTCAACGCAGTCGACAAAGACAAATGGTGGAACAACAAAATTGAAAGCATACTGAATTGGAGCGGATATGAACCTGGCAAAGGACTTGGCAAAAACCTCCAAGGAATCGCTAAGCCTATCAAGCTCAAGAAGCATGGTACCACCTTCGGGTTGGGGTATGAGTATACCTGGGAAGAATTCAAGGACTGGTCGCCACCATGGCGCGGCCATTACTATCCATTGGAGCAACCGATACCCCGTCTATAGCAGACTTTTCAACCAGCCAAGGTTATCTATGGGTCAGAAGAAGAGGAAGCATTAGCAGCAATGAGGAACTTGTTCCTAGAAGATGATGACATGGATTGCTGTGTTATTTTTGAGGAGGAGGGGGAGGAAGGCCCTTCCATACAAGCTGTGAGCAGAGGAGCACACCTCAGCAACTGGACCGTCAGAACCACCAGAGCCCGACGTGCCTCGGGGTAGCAAGGTTGAACAAAACATTACGCACTATTTTGCTTTACTAAGTTTATTTTCTTTTCGCATTTTTCTTTTTTCGCAAGAAAGAGCTCCAATGTTCAAAACACTTATGGAATTTATTAAAGTATTTCAATTTTCTTACAAATATCTCTCTTATTATTTTCTCTCATTACTTTACTCAAACAAAATTACTATTACTTATCTTGATGAACCAACGACTATGACATGCAATGAGACAACGCGACAAATGGACACAGATTCAGAGGAAAATGATATACCGGAAGAAATCATTAAAGAAGTTGAGAATTTTGAGAATAGGCCTAAGTCCAACCTGGACGAGACGGAGATCGTCAATCTAGGAGATGCAGAGAACATCAAAGAAACACGAGTCGGCATTCATTTGTCACCGTCTGAGAAGGAAGAGTATACAAAATTTCTAAAGGAATATGAGGACATATTCCCATGGTCATATGACGACATGACTGGTCTAAGCACGTCCATTGTGGCTCACAAATTACCGACTGATCCGGCCTGTCCGCCAGTGAAACAGAAGCTCAGAAAGTTCAAGCCAGACATGAGTTTGAAAATCACGGAAGAAGTCACTAAGCAGGTCTAAGCTAAAGTCCTCCGGGTAGTAGAGTATCCGACATGGTTAGCCAACATTGTGCCAGTACCGAAGAAGGATGGGAAGGTCAGAATTTGCGTCGACTACCGGGATCTCAACCAGGACAGTCCAAAAGATGACTTTCCCTTGCCGAATATACACATCTTCATTGACAACTGCGCCAAGCATGAGTTGCAGTCGTTCGTTGATTGTTTTGCTGGGTACCATCAGATATCGATGGATGAAGAGGATGCTGAGATAACGGCTTTCATTATACCGTGGGGGATGCATTGTTACAAAATGATGCCGTTTGGGTTAAAGAATGCAGGGGCCACCTATGAGGGCCATGACCACAATTTTTCATGACATGATACACAAGGAGATCGAAGTGTATGTAGACGACGTCATTATCAAATCTAAAAAAGCCACTGATCACATGGGAGATTTGAGGAAATTCTTCAATAGACTGAGAAGTTACAACCTGAAGCTGAATCCCGCAAAATGTGCATTTGGGGTTCCCGCCAGAAAACTACTTGGGTTCATTGTGAGCCGCCGAGGGATAGAATTGGATCCATCAAAGGTCAAAGCTATTCAAGAATTGCCACCACCAAAGAACAAGAAGGACGCGATGAGTTTCCTAGGGAGACTCAACTACATCAGCCGGTTCATAGCTCAGTCCACTGTCATTTGTGAGCCGATCTTTAAGATGTTGAAGAAAGACGCCGCTACCAAATGGACTGACGACTGCCAGAAAGCCTTCGACTGAATCAAAGAGTACCTATCAACACTGCCGGTTCTGGTTCCGCCCGAACCAGGTAGACCCCTGCTACTCTACCTTGCAGTATTGGATGGAGCGTTTGGTTGTGTTTAGGGGCAGCATGATGAAACGGGGAGAAAAGAGCATGCCATTTATTATCTCAGCAAGAAGTTCACCCCGTACGAGGCCAGGTATTCCTTACTAGAGCGCACCTGTTGTGCTCTGACTTGGGTAGCTCAGAAGTTGAGGCATTATTTCTGTGCTTACACCATATATCTCATATCAAGAATAGACCTATTGAAGTATATCTTTCAAAAGCCCATGCCCACCGGCAAGCTAGCCAAGTGGCAGATCCTGCTGAGTGAATTTGACATTGTCTACGTGACTCAGAAAGCAATCAAAGGACAGGCCCTAGCAGATCACCTCGCTGATAACCCTGTAGATGGAGAATACGAGCCTCTGAAGATGTATTTTCCTGATGAGGAGGTATCATTCATAGGAGAGGACATTGCAGAATCCTATGACAGTTGGAGGATGTTTTTCGACGGAGCAGCAAATTTCAAGGGAGTTGGCATAGGAGCAGTCCTAGTATCAGAAATCGACCAGCATTATCCGGTATCCGCCAAGCTCAGGTTCCCACGCACCAACAATATGGCCGAGTACGAAGCTTGCATCTTGGGGCTCAAGATGGCCATTGACATGAACGTCCAAGAGTTGCTAGTGATTGGAGATTCACATTTGCTTATACATCAGGTCCGAGAAGAATGGGCGACCAAGAACTCCAAGATACTCCCGTATTTGCATCATGTACAGGAGTTGAGAAAGAGGTTCATAAAGACAGAGTTCCGGCATGTTCCCAGAATCCAAAATGAGTTTGCCGACGCATTGGCCACTCTATCATCCATGATTCAGCATCCAGATAAGAACTTCATAGACCCTATTCCAGTAAAGATTCATGATCAGCCAGCTTACTGTGCTCATGTCGAGGAAGAAGCAGACGGAAAGCCTTGGTTTCACGACATCAAGGAATTTTTGGCCGAAGGAAAATATCCAAAGCTTGCAAATGATATTCAGAAGCTCACTCTGCGAAGATTGTCCAACAATTTCTTCCACAGCGGAGGAATCCTGTATAGGAGAACTCCGGATTTGGGTTTGCTAAGGTGTGTTGACGCAAAGGAAGCATCCAAACTGCTAGAGGAAATTCATGCTGGGACCTGTGGTCCACATATGAACGGTTTTGTCTTAGCCAAGAAGATACTCCGGGCAGGTTATTTCTGGATGACTATGGAAACGGACTGCATCCAGTATGTGCGAAAGTGCCACCGCTGTCAGATCCATGCAGACATGATAAAAGTGCCTTCGAATGAGCTTAAGGTAACAAGCTCGCCATGACCGTTCGCCGCATGGGGAATGGATGTTATCAGACCAATCGAACCGGCCGCATCAAATGGGCACAGGTTTATCCTAGTAGCAATTGATTATTTCACTAAATGAGTTGAAGCAGCATCTTACAGAGCAGTGACCAAGAAAGTCATGGCAGACTTTGTCGTGACCGTATCATTTGTCGATTCGGGATCCCAGAATCAGTCATTACTGACAACGGTTCCAACCTCAACAGTGATTTGATGAAAGCCATGTGTGAAACCTTCAAGATCAAACACAAGAATTCCACAGCCTACAGGCCTCAGATGAATGGAGCTGTAGAAGCCGCCAATAAGAACATCAAGAAGATATTGAGAAAGATGGTAGAAAAGCGTAAGCAGTGGCATGAGAAGCTATCATTTGCTTTGTTAGGGTATCGCACCACAGTCCGCACATCGACTGGTGCAACTCCCTATATGCTGGTTTATGGTACGGAAGCGGTCATCCCCGCCGAGGTAGAAATTCCATCCCTAAGAATCATACAAGAAGCAAAAATCGACGATGCAGAATGGGTAAAGAGTCGTTACGAATAGTTAGTTCTCATAGATGGAAAGAGAAAGAACGCGGTTTGCCATGGTCAACTTTACCAGAACAGAATGACCAGAGCCTTCAACAAAAGAGTCAGACCAAGACGGTTTACACCAGGGCAGCTGGTGTTGAAGAAGATTTTTCCACATCTAGATGAAGCCAAAGGGAAGTTCTCCCCTAACTGGCAAGGTCCATACATGGTTCATCCGGTTTTGACAGGAGGAGCCCTCATACTTGCAGAAATGGACGGAGAAGTTTGGCCAAAACTAATAAATTCAGATGCAGTCAAGTGATACTATGTGTAACCATTTATGATTTCCTTTTGAACTACGTCTGACCTGATTCCCGTTTCAGAGGGGATACGTAGGCAGCCTTATGGGTTCAGTCACAATTCAATAAAATTTTCATTTTCCCCCGCAATTGGAAACTGGGGCAGAATTTTGAGGAGGACCCTCAAAATTCCGAAGTAACTTCAATCGATCATTGCAAGCAGCCGTCAGAAGCATCAACCCACTAAACTAGGGTAGAATTTTGAGGAGGGCCCTCAAAATTTCGTAGCAAGAAAGGTCGCAATGTTTTGAACGGTCGTTGGTTCATCTAATGCTGTTTTTAAAATATACATACATATATCATACCTTTAACAAAACTCATGCATGCCTATTATCAAAATCGCTTTGTTTGACAACGCTGCCCCAAGGGTACCTACAGTATCACCATAAACAGAGCCGAGCCAGTCAAGCGAAGCCAGCGGGAACGCGAACTAACTAGTCCCTTTAAAAACTCACGATTTTTCTTCGGATGCAGGCACCCAAGTCACAAATTAGCAAATCCATTTACACTCTCGTACTTTCAGGAATACAACTCCCGAAATTATCGCTTCACAACCACTATCCATACACGATATCCCCAGCAGCCATAATGTCGCAATCAACAACCAGCTATCCACTATTAGCTAAGAATCTTTTACTACTACTCGTCTCTCATCTTTCGCATAAGGCTACTATTCTGCCTTCCGAGGTTAAGCTCTACCTCCATTTGCATTTCTTGCATTGCATAAGGCTACTATTCTACCTTCCGAGACTAAGCTCTGTCTCCATAATTGCATAAGGCTACCATTCTGCCTTCCGAGACTAAGCTATGTCTCCATAATTGCATAAGGCTACTATTTTGCCTTCCGAGGTTAAGCTCTACCTCCATTTGCATTTTTGCATTGCATAAGGCTACTATTCTGCCTTCCGAGACTAAGCTCTGTCTCCATAATTGCATAAGGCTACTATTCTGCCTTCCGAGGTTAAGCTCTACCTCCATTTGCATTTCTTGCATTGCATAAGGCTACTATTTTGCCTTCCGAGACTAAGCTCTGTCTCCATTTGCACGGCTGAAATATCTCCACTTCATTTAAATCTTGCATCGGCTGAAAGATCGCCATTTATATTTACACTTTACATTGGCTGAAATATCGCCATTTCATTTAAATCTTGCATCGGCTGACAGATCGCCTTTTATATTTACACTTTACATCGGCTAAAATATCGCCACTTTATTTAAGTCTTGCATCGGCTGAAAGATCGCCAAATCCTGCATTTCATGGGCTGAAAGATCGCCAAATTGTCCAAAGGCGTCATTGTTCAGAGGCACCATTTTCATAACCCGAGAACGTCATGCCATGGCCTAAGGACCCCACTTTATCTCTGCATAGCATTATTCAAAGGCATCATGGTTCGGAGGCATCATTCTCATAGCCCGAGAACATCATTTCACAGCCTGCTTATCACAAGCACTAAGGGCTATAGCTCAGTTGGTAGAGCAACTCGTTTACACGCGCGCCAATGTTTTTCAAGGGAGTTCATCATACAATCAGAAAAATTGATCTTGTTGAGAAATCGATGTCTTACTCCATAACTTTGAGGGAACCATAGCCTGACAAAGAGTTCGGTCCAATTTGGACGCCCATTTAGGAGGTGCCAAACAGACCCCATCATTGATTTGAGATCTTGATAAGGTGAATACCCAGTCTATTCAATGCTAGGCATAATGAGTATAAGGACCTCAAAAAAATCTCTTTTCGTCATATGAACTTTAAGGTGTATGAAGTTTCATATTTGATTTTTTCAGCAGAACGATAGAGACTTCATTTAACTTAGGTTGATCTAGGCCAGAGACAGACCTACGTCAAGATAATCCCACCTTTGAAACACTTTGGTAATGCTCCCAAATAATGAATCAGAGCACATGGAGCCATTTCCTTATCTTTTTTTCTGTCAAGAAAAAAAATGGCAGACTAACTGATATTTATATCAGTTAATGAAAGAGCCCAATGCAAAAAAAAAATGCATGTTGGGTCTTTGAAACAGTTCAGATCATTTTAATAATAATAAGTTTGATCTGTTTTACCGAGAAGGTCTACGGTTCGAGTCCGTATAGCCCTATAAAAATGCAAAATCAAAAAAATTGTATAATTTTCATTTCTTCATTATTATNTATTTTAAATTTACTTTTAATATCATCTTTACTATTTTTTATAAATAAAAAGGGAAAATTGGCTATTTAATATTTAGCCCCATTTTATTTCAATTTTGGCCCCTAAATTGACCCAATTCTACCCAATTAAACCGGCCCAGTTTCAATTTGGACCCAATTAAACCGGCCCAATTCCAAACGACCCAACCCGTTCCCCACCTACCCACTTAAATCTGGACCGTTGATCACTCAAGATCAACGGCCAAAACTCACCCTTCCATAATTAAACTAAACGACCTACCTTAATCCCCCTCATTCTCACCTGACCCGCCGCCCTGGAATCCCAAAACACTCTCAAATCCTCCCATAAGTTCTTCGGAACCCTAGCCTCCTCCCACCTTCCTTCACCGTATTTTTCACCGGAATCCATGGCTTCCTAGGCCATGGATGGTCTCTACCCACCCTCTCCACCATTAGACCTTGAATGTTCGAAGTCTGGAAGGCTGACCTCGATGGTTCTCCCTTCGATCTTCTCCGATCTTTGATTCCATGGCTTCTCCGGCCATGCTCCGGTAGATTCAAGGCTCAGGAACCTGATTCTTGACCTCTCCGACTCAAGATCAGACCTGTTTTCAAGCCTTTCTCATTTCTAGGGTTTCTCCGAAACCCTAATCTATTCGAGATTCTTTTACCATTATTTGGTTAGATCTATACTGTATCTATGCTTTTCTTGTCATCTAAATTGTTTTCCCCAAAAGTTTTGTCAAAATCGCTTCTCTCCGATTTTAGGGTTTCTGAAAGGATTTTTGGAAAAAATCTTTCTGATTTTTCTTCTTCTTTGCTTTATGTGTGTTTGTCTATACCCTGCTCGTGTGATTTCTTTTATTTTATGCTTGTACTGTCTTTTACCTTTTCTTTTCTGCTATACATGTTACTCCTGTTAATCTTTGCTATGTTTTCTTTACTCCTTTACTATATGTGTCTACCGTTAAGTTATTTGATTTTGTTTACTGGACTCTGTTCATGTTCTTACATGCTTCATCTACTTGTGTTCAATTTTGTATTATCTCCCCCTTCTGAACTTGTTTAGGTTCTGAGTTTTCTCAAATATGTTCTTTATGATTTTTCTTTATTTGTCGTTCAAGCATGCTATCATATCTGTTTTGCTGAGGTTCTGAAACAGATGGCTTGCTTTCTCACCTCCATGTCTGACTTAATTGTGAAACCCTAGGATTTGGGGGTTTTCCTTGACGATTTTGATTTTGTGTTTGAGTTAGGGTTCCACTTTGGGACCCTGGACTCTCAGACCCACTATGAGTCTGCAAATTGAACCTGTATCTCTTTGCTTATGATTCTGAACTTTTCTTTGATTAAACTCTCTTTTAAATAACTTGACAGTCGTTTCTTGATTTACATATTTGTGTATTTTATATATGAGAACTCTTCTTTCAAAAAAGGTTTTGCCAACTACTAATTGATTCCGAATTCCTTTAATTGTGTTCACTTGATTGTTACTGATTTTCCCTACTTGAACCTTTCTTTACCCCTTTCCTGACTTGATTCATTCAAGTAAAAGACTGAAATTTTGATTTTACTGGTTGATTCCATTTCCTTTTTTTTTACAAACCGTGTACTATTAGTTTGTTTCCTTAAATAGCTTCTATGTACTTACCCTTTACTATACTGCTAGGAAAATATTTTTCAAACCCCTTTCCTTAATTGTTTTTACCCGTTTGAAATCAGAATCCCTTAACTAAAGGGAGACTGATTACAATGTTATTTCCTTACCTTTTTCTTGCTTATTTGCTGCACTATAAAAGGGGCTCGACCCTTCTGCACTGAAAAAAAAAGGCTTTTAAGCTTTGAAAACTTTAGAACTTTAGAACTTTGAACTTCTGAATCCTAAAGTCCAATACTCATACTCTCACACACATACTTTCAATCACAATACTCTTTCAAACTCTCTACTCTCTGCTGAGACTTTTGTACTGCTTTGCTTGCAACTTGGCTTTTCAAGACTGCTGTTTTTACTTATTTGTTTTCCCTGAAACTGGTATGTCTCAATTTTGATTTCAGCTCTTTCCCTATGTGTTTACTTTACAGTTGCTCTATTCCTGTCTACCTTGCTGCTCATGTTCTGTATATTACTTCCTTTTATGTTTACTGCTTGATATAAATCCCCCATACCCCCATTCCCTTTTGTGTGCTGAGTTAAAGTTCATGGCCTGGCGGTATCCAAATTACTGCCCAAGTCTGAACCTGACCTTCAATAGGTCCTAACTTTCAAATTCAAGCAGACAGGCTGGTCAGGGGTGTGCCAGCATCCTAATTGCTGGGCATGACCACTAGTTTGTCATGGCTTTCCCTAATTCCTCCTCTATGGTACTTACACTTATTCTTAGACTCTAAGTTCTGCCCCCCTCTTATGAGCCTTGCCTGGGGACCTTGAGTTCCCTCTGAACTTGGACATTTGAGGGCTGACCATTTCACACTGCATTATAATCTGATCCTGCAAATGTAACTGGGTGTAAGCACTGCCTAGAGTTCATGAAGCTCCTTGGAACTTTGACACACCCAAAGGATGAGAAAGGCTTTGGAAATTTGATCTTTGGAAGTTGGTTTATTTCATGTTTTACACCAGGAGTCTGAATTAGGCTCTCCTTGGTTGGAATTTTTATTTCTGAAGTAATTTTTATTTACTTTTCTGGATTCATTCAAGTTGTAATAATCTTGTAATACTTATGGGGTGTATAGTAAAATGGGGGAGGGTCTCTCATGTTATGCATATGGGGGTAGATATCATATTTTAGGTCTTTATTTCTGCAATCACAACATTTTTTCTATGTATCTGCATATAGAAATCCTGCTATAAGCCATTTCATTACTGCATATAGAGATCCTGCCTATAGATTTTCCCATATAGAGATCCTGCCTATAGTTTGCTTCAATATTGCATATAAAAATCATGCCTATAATTTATGCATTTCATCATATAGAAGCCATGCCTATAAGTTTCTGCACTTCTGCATATGCATATGGCATTAGGCAAACAATCCATAGGTTAAGGAATAATCAATTGCATCCTAGATACCATGTTCATAGGATTCCTACATTTACATAACCGTTTTAAAATCAGTAACGCTTAGAATTCATGCCTATAGGAGCAATCGTTTAAATCTGATTCATCCGCAAGTCTAAAATCAGTAATAATATTGTTAATATCCGCAGAATTGGTTTATTTCTAAAGTCAGTAATCTTCCTTAAAATCAGTATGCTTGACCTTGTTAGACATCATGCCTATAGGTTTCACCTACGCAAACCATTAGGTAATCAATTAATTATACCAGTCTTTTATAATTACAACCAGCAGGCAGGCCTAATTCGGACTTCTTATCTGAAAATATGTGATAAATCAGCCTGTCCTAACGCTTTTAAATTTAAGACCTAACCAGTACTTGTAAGTCATGCTAAACAATTTCTGCTTTGAATGAGGAGGCCTATTTGAGCCTTAATTGCTATGTGTTTTCCCCTTAACTGCTCTTATGTGTTTTGTTTGTCGCACTAGATTTTGTCCTTTTAAACTTCAAAAGCCAATATCCCTTCCCTCTAGGATTAGTAGTCCCAACTGCCTCCGGAACTGATAGGATTGGGGCGGGTAGTAGCATGCAATAAGTAACGAGACCATTCCGCATTTTAGTACCTTAACGGGGTGGGTAAGGGTAGATATGGATATGATGATCACGCGATAACACCACGTGTATAATTGGTTACCGGGTGTTGCGTGGGTGATCCATGTTGTTTATAAGCCTAGGACCCCCCTCCCTCTTTATGTGTTTACTTCTTTCTTTCAGAATTTTAGAACTGTCAGTTTTCAGTTCTTTTAAACCTCGTCCTTTGCTTTAATCATTTAAAATCTCTTTAAATTTCCAGTACTGTTTTTCTCTCCCAAATTTCCGCCCCATTTCATTCCTTTGTTTGATTATTTGTATCAATTATTCGACCCCCATTTTTCTGCACTTGTATACTCTTTAAATAAATTAGGAAATCGCCTAGTCCCAAATTTCAACTCGTTTATTTAACTTTTATACTTCCTCTACTTGCAATCGTTTTGTGAGAATTGTCTTGTATGTTTATTTGTTGTTTATATTTAAAGTCACAATCATAGCATGTCCGGGAACCACACTAGTGGATCTTGGGGGGTGCCTAACACCTTCCCCCCGAGATAATTTCAAGCCCTTACCCATTCTCTGGTTCTTCTTCTTTTTATTTCCTTCTTAGTGTCCTAATGCGCTTAATCATTAGGTGACGACTCTTCTAAATCTCAAACCCAATTCCCAAAAGGAAAAGAGTTGTCTGCCCAAATGTCGTAAACCTGATTTCGCGAGAAAAAGGGGGCATCGACACTCACAAATCAATATGGGATTCAACAAAACAGTTAAAGCATATTGCAATTCTCCTTTGGGTAATACTACGACACACTATCATAATTTAAATGCCATTTAGTCTTTAATAGGTAATTAAATATTTTCAACCAAATATATATGTCATCTTTGGACAAACAATATATATTTGACTGAAGAATATTAATTTTACCTCATCATATTCACTATTCATAGAATAGTTGATTCACCTTTGGGTAAATCGTTATGTTCTAGCAATAATGAAAATTAATTTATCCACTAATTTTTAATTATAGGCATTTCATCAAGTTCATGGATAAACTATAATTGTATGTATGCAAACTTTTCATGAACATACTAGTTTGGCCACTTTGGTGACTAACAAACTATATAAACATTAATCACATACATAAATTAAATAATTTATCATATTCTTGCACATTAACGCAATCATAACTTCTAATAGCACTCACAACTTATATAATACATAACTGTTCAAGTACAAAGAAAATACTTTTTTGCCATATTCTTACATGGAGGTCAATACTTGAATAAATTAGGTCACTGGACAAAAGTAAATAATAATAGTTTTGGTCTTACTGGCATGAAACAGAACTTTCAATTGTTTGCTTATTAGTTAATTTATTATCCATCAGTGCCATGAAAGCAGATCTAATAAGCACGATAAAACCACGAATTCCGTAATTGAGAAGAAAAACGTGATTTTAACAGTAACAAATTCATAAACGTTTTTCCCATCAATGATTACCTTTAACAGTATTTTATTAATTTCAAAAGGAATACGAAGTCCTAAAGTAGACACAGAATTCATACATGAAATGTTATACAAATATGTGTTTAACAATTATTTTTTCAAGAAAATTATCAGTTCAAATATCCAGGCTCGGATACCACATGTAGGCATAAATTTAATTTACATACCAGGATCTTGAACATGATAGTCTTACACAAAATCGTTACAGAAAAACATACCTGAAGTGAAATCCATTATCGTGAACCGGAAGTGTTAATTGAAATTGGTTTCTCGCTCCTTACCCTAGCTTTCGTTATCGCCGCCTTTAGTGATGGAAGAAAGAAAATAAAATACGGTAACCCTAATGGGTGGGGAGAGGACTAATTTATAGAGGTTCCCACTTAATCTGGTACGTCCATCAAGTAACCAATCGGACGGATGAGATTTAATCATTAATTAAATATTAATTATGGGCCTTAAACCAATTGGGCCACATACACGTATGAAAATAACTTACATCAAGAACCATGAAGAGAATGAGTGAGCTCCCTGATTTAAAGTTTCACCCAATGTGCAAGAGACTCAAACTCACTCGTTTGATAGGGGATAAAAGATCTATTCAAAGAATTATGTAAGCATTGGACCACTTTAGCATTGTCACTGGTCTGACTGCTAATGCTGATAAGTCCAACATATTATTGGCAGGGCTTACAAGTGAAATGCAAGATGAGACAATTACTATGACAGGATTTGTACCAGGAACATTCCCTATAAGGTATTTGGGGCTACCACTTTCTTCAAAGAAGTGGAGTAAGATGGAATGCCTGCAACTGATAGACAAAATTACAGAAAGGATCACTAGTGCCTATTCAAGACATTTATCATATGCAGGGAGACTACAAATTATCAATGTTGTTCTATTCTCAATTCATAACTTCTGGGAGGCATCACTTATACTCCCCCTGAGTGTGCTTAAAGCACTTGATAAGAGATGCAGGGAATACTTGTAGGGCACATCAGATGAGCAAAAGAAGATAAGAGTTGTAGCTTAGGAAAATGTGTGCAAGCCAAAGAAGTATGGTGGATTGCACACAAAAGGATGCAGAAATAGGAATATAGCCTCAGTGGAAAAATTACTCTGGCAGCTAAACAAAAAAAGGATTTACTATAGGTGAAGTGGTGCATCGCATATACAAAAGCAAACAGGCTATATCTGGAACCATTGCTCTCCAGTAGAAAGTAGTTGGTACTGGTGGAAATTAAATGCACTTAAGGCTACAATGGAGCAATGGTATCAGAAAGGCAAATACACACCCACAATTAGTGGTCACTACTCAGTAACTAAAAGCTACAATGCAATGTTGGCTGGACTTGAGAGATGTCAGGTAGCTGATCTAGTATGGACTAAAGCAATGCAGCCAAAACAGATTCATAATATGGCTAGCCAATCTAAACAAACTGCTTACAAAAGAGAGACTTCAGAAACTGCACATAGCATTGGACGATAATATATGCAGTTTATGTGGAGATGGAACAGTAAAAACAATGCAGCACTAGTTTGTAGATTGTGAGTGGATAAGTGAAGTAAGGAATGAGCTAAGTAGATGGACGAACATCGAACTAGTGGCCAAGGGAGTGACACAAAGTCTACAATGCAGGAAATGGAAGTAGATGAAGAAAGAACTGGTGGCAGCTATATGAGGAGCAATGATATACTGCACATGGCAGACAAGGAACTAGAGGATATTCAGAAATACAACTGTGAATACTGTTTTTGCTACAACACAGATAAAGAAGGAGATCAAATATAGATTAGAGGACATACAAACAGATAGGAAAGTACAAAAATGTAGGCAATTGTTCCAAAAATTATGTACTTAAAGGTCCCAATAGTGTCACGATCCTAAAATTCCACCTTCAGGATCGTGATGGCACCTAGTCTCTAAGAGTAGGTAAACCTAGTACATGCTAAGAATTTAACGTAAATAAATACCTTAGCTATTAACTTAAACTGATAAAGGACATAATAAAAGATGAAACTGATCAATAATCATACATCCCCAAAATTGCTATTATGGAGCCATAAGCTCTATCGAAATACACTAGAATTCTCTAAATAAAACACTATTTTGGAATTAAAATAAACAGTAGTAAAGGTAATATCAAAAGGTGACTCCGAGGCCTACGAGCAGGATGACACATATATCTTGAAGTCTCCTCAGCAACTCAAAAGCAACTAGCTAACCTCCGGTACGCTCCGAGGTACCTGGATCTGCACAAAAATGTGCAGAACGTAGTATGAGTACACCACAACGGTACCCACTAAGTATCAAAGCTAACCTCGGTGAAGTAGTAATGAGGTACAAGTCAAGACAATTACTAGACATGAAAACCTATGCAGAATATTGATATAAAACTAATAACGAAAAGTAATAGCAATAAATAGCAACAAGAGTAAACATGTGATAAGAAGCAAATAATAAAAACACAACAAAAATACAAGTGAAACAAATTAAGAAAAAACAATAACATTTCAAATCGTCAAGCCGTTCCAACACAGAATTTACAACAAGAATCACCCCGAGGTACCACACCTCATAATCACAATTCACAAGTCACAAATCACAAATCTTCCTTATAACGGCGTGTGAGCTTACACCTTATAAACATTTTCCCCAAATAGTTCATGCACATAAGCCCTCTTTTCTCAACGCGTGTGCTTCAAAATGAAGTAATTCCCCTTACTAGCAACGCGCGCATAAAACCCCCTTTATCGCGCGGCATGCGCATCAATAACACCACTCTTATGCCGCCTCATGCGCATCTCATCACAACACAATAATCAACTCGCATCATACGTGTCCATATGCCACATTAATGCCGAAACATCAATGCTAATATCACAATAATACATAGCCCACGGCTCGACAATAATGTGTAAAAGAATTTTAAACAATAACACAATGAAATAGGAAATGACCCGATAATGAAAGATATTCTATGCAACTTCAATAAAAAGTATATTAATAGCCTAAGAGTCTACCCGATCAATTACCATTTATAAGCTCGTATACACACTTGTCACTTCATGTACACGTGTTTCATATAATTCAAATGATGCAATTAGACCAAATCCTACGGGGTAGTTTCCCCCACTAATAAGCCCTTCTTGTGCAAATCCACCTCCGGACGGCTCTAATCTTGCCAAAATAACTTAATATCATTAATAAAAGCCATAGGAAACGATTCCAAAAATAAATCTTCGCTCTTTAATGAAAATAAAGAAGTCCACTAAAAAATTCAACCCCCGGGCCCGCACCCCGGAACCTGAAAAAACTTACAAATTCCGAACACCCATCCGATACGAGTCCAAGCATACCAAAATCATCCAATTCTAACCTTAAATCGGCCTTCAAATAATCAATTTATGTTTTAGAAAAGATTTTTTTTTACTAAAATCCCATTTCTCCAATTCAAATCATCAATCAAATGCTAATATTGAGGTTGTAATCATGGAATATAAATAGTTCCAAGTCAAAAATATTTACTCCAATTCAAATTGTGAAAATTTCCTCCAAAATCACCCAAAACCAAGCTCTCTAACTCAAAATATGATTATTACAACCAAAACCCTCGAAATAGAGTATTTAATAGGTCTGCCCAGGTATACACATCGCGATCGCTGAAAAACCTTCGCGATCGGGAAGAATAAAGTCACCCAGCTGCCTAATCCTTCTATGCGAATGCGATATCCCAGTCGCGAATGCGATGCCTAACCCCCCCAGTACCTACGCGAACACGCCCTGAATCCCGCAACGTGAAGGCTAAAAGCCTCATGCCCCTTCCTATCTATCCTTCAATGCGATCGCGGCATCCATCACGCGATCGCGATGCACCACCTCCCCAAAGCTTCGCGAACGCGAAGTAGAAAACAGACGCCAAAATGACCTCTGCGAACGCGACTCCTTAGTCGGGATCTCGCAGTGAAGGAAACACCAGACATAGAAAACAACGGTCCAAACATGGTGAAATGGCCCGTAGCCCATCCGAAATACACTTGAGGCCTTCGGGTCCCTGACCAATCACACCAACCAATCTCAAAACATAACATGGAACTACTCGGGCCTCAAATCACAAATAACAACTAGGGGTGGGCATAAAATCCGAAAAACCAAAAAACTGGACCGGACCGCATTAATCCACTATTTAAGTTTCGGTTCTTCGGTACATCGGTATTAATTCGGTAAAATTTTTTCGAAAGTTCGATATTTCGATACGGTACTCGGTATTGAATTTTTGAAACTTCGGTATACCAAAATACCGAAAATTTTAAGTAAGCCTAGGTAGTATAACTAAGCGTAAGCCCAACTTTTAAGCCCTAACCAGTAAAACTGTGATGTCCAACCCAACACTGAAAGTAAAAATGATGGTCTTTGACGTTACGAGTGGAATATTATTCCTATTAAAAGTTGATCCTGGAATTATTACTCAGCTATCCTTGATGGACTTCTCTTTACACTCCGTTCGATTGGAGTGTAAAGATCAATGCTCTGCTTACCCAACAAATCCAAATAGATTTTTGGGAAAATCGAAGAGCTTGGCTATAGTACTTTACGAAGAAAATCAAGATTTATAAGAAAATCATTAACCATTAGAAGGTATTATTTTTTTATTGTATTACTAATAACAATACCGAAACCGCACCGACACCATACCGAACCAAACAAGAAAATACCGAACCGTATTGAACTACTTTGGTACGGTATTTGGTATGCAGAATTAATATACCGAATACTGAAGTACCGAACCGTAGTTCTTAAATACCGTACTGAAGTACCAAACTCCCACCCCTAATAACAACATCAAAATTACGAATCACACCTTTATTCAAGCCTATTGAACAAATCCAAGTTTTAAAATTAAAAGCTTACGCCGAACAAGCCTAAACAACTTCGAATGACCTTTAATTTTGCGTGCAAGTCCCAAATGACACAACAGACCTATACCAACTCCAAGAACCGCAATCCGGATCCAATCTACAAAGTCATCTCTTGGCAACCTATCAACCTTCCAAACCTTCAATCTTCCAACTTCCGAAAAAAAAAATATCAACTCAACCTATGGACCTCTAAATCTACATTCGGACATACACCTAAGTAGGGTTGTACATAATTTGGTAAATACTAAATTACCATATCGAAATAAAAAATTTTGGTATTTGGTATACGGTATTTTGGTATTTGGTATGGTATTTGGTTTAATTTCTAAAAAAAATTGGTATTAGGTATGGTATTTGGTATTTTAAAATAAAATGCCGAAATACTGATACCGTGCTGAAACATATATTATATAACACAAAACATATATTAACAATTATAACATAAATATAAAAAATCTAAAATTTCACTTTCCTTTATTCTCTAAGTTCATCAATTAACTCTAAACAAGTAACAAGACATTTCTAATGATCAAATATTCTTTTATGTACAATTTTCTCTATTTGGGTCGATATTTGCTAGTTTTGGACAAAAAATATGTCAACAAACATTTTCAGTTTTGTATTTTTGAGTACTTTAATAAGAATATTAGAGTCTATGGCTCTATGCACTAGTTAGTATTCAAACCGAATAAACCAAAGTTACCGAACCGAATAAACCGAAACCGAAAGGAGAAAAACCGAACCATACCGAATGTAATTAGGTACGGTATTGGTATAGGATTTTAAGAAACCGAATACTGAAAATACCGAACCGAAATGTCTAAATACCGTACCATACCGACCGACGAACACCCCTACACCTAAGTCCAAAATCACCATACGAAGCTATTGGAATCATCAAAACACTATTACGGAGTCGTCTACACTAAAATCAAACTCCGATTAACTCTTACAACTTAAGCCTCCAACCAAGGGACTAAGTGTCCCAATCAATCCAAAACTTTTCCAAAACCTCACCAACCCACCCTGCAAGTCACGTAACCAGAAATACACATATGTAGAGCATCAAATTAGGGGAAACATGGCTAAGATACTCAAAAATGACGGGTCGGGTTGTTATATTCTCCTCCTCTTAACCAAACGTTCATCCTCGAACGAGTATAAGGCATACCTGAAGTGCCAAAAAGGTGAGGATATCGACTCCACATATCATGATTAGTCTCCCAAGTCGCCTCCTCGACTGGTTGACCTCTCCACTGAACCTTCACTGATGCAATGTTATTTGACCTCAACTTCCGAACCTGCCTGTCCAAGGTAGCCATCGACTCCTCAACATAAGTCAAATCCTTATCCAATTGCATTGAGCCGAAATCTAACACATGTGATGGATCACAATAATACTTCCGGATCATGGAAACATGAAACACAGGGTGAACTCCCGATAAGCTGGGTGACAATGCAAGTTTGTAGGCCACCTCATCCACTCTCTCAAGAATCTCAAAAGGGCCAATATATCAAGGGCTCAACTTGCCTTTCTTTCCGAACCTCATCACACCCTTCACGGGCGAAACTTTGAGTAGAACCCTCTCACCCACCATGAATGCCACATCACGAGCCCTCCTATTAGCATAACTCTTTTGCTTAGACTGCGTCATACGAAGACGATCCTAAATCATCTTGAATTTCTCCAAGGCATCCCGAACCAAAATAGTGCCCAACAACCTAGCTTTCCCAAGCTCAAACCAACTAACTAGAGAACGACATCGCATCCCATATAAGGCCTTGTAAGAAGCCATCTAGATTCTCGACTGACAGCTGTTGTTGTAGGCGAACTCTGCGAGCTGTAGAAAATGATTCCATAAACCCCCAAAATCAACAACACAAGCACGTAGCATATCCTCCAAGATCTGAATAGTACGCTTGGACGGCCCGTCCATCGGAGGATGAAATGCCGTACTCAGCTTGACTTGAGTGCCTAAATCATGCTGCACAACTCTCCAAAAATGCAATGTGAACTGCGTTCCCCGATTGGAGATAATAGACATCGGCACGTCATGAAGAGGAACAATCTCCCGAATATAGATTCGAGCCAGCTGCTCTGACGAATAGGTAGTCATGATTGAAATAAAGTGTGCATACTTGGGTCAGTCTGTCCATAATAACCCACACTACGTCAAATCTCTTCAAGGTCCGTGGAAGTCAACTACAGTATCCATGGTGACATGCTCCCACTTCCACTCCGGAATATCAAGTCTCTGATACAAATCACCCGATCTATGATGCTCGCACTTCACTTGTTGACAGTTCAAATATCGAGCCACATACTCCACAATATCTTTCTTCATTCTTCTCCACCAGTAGTGTTGCCTCAAATCATGGTACATCTTTGCGTCACCCGGATGAATGAAATACTGCGAACTATGGGCCTTCTCAAGTATCAACTTACCTAATCCATCAATATTGGGCACACAAATCCGGCACTGCTTCCTCAACACCCCATCATCACCAATAGTAACCTCTTTGGCATTACCATGTTGCATCGTGTCCTTAAGGATAAACAAGTGGTGGTCATCAAACTGGCGTGCCTTGATGCGCTCAAACAAAGAAGATCGTGAAACCACACAAGCAAGAACTCGGCTAGGCTCCAAAATATCTAGCCTCACGAATCTGTTGGCCAGAGCTTGAATATCCAATGCTAAAGGTCTCTTCCCAACTGGGATAAAATCAAGACTACCCATACTCTCCGCCTTCCTACTCAAAGCATGGGCCACCATATTAGCCTTCCCGGGATAATAAAGAATGGTGATATCATAGGCTTTTAGTAGTTTTAACCACTTCTGTTGCCTCAAGTTCAAATCCTTTTGCTTAAATAAGTGTTGTAAACTCCTGTGATATGTGAATACCTGACAAGACACGCTGTAGAGATAGTGCCTCAAAATCTTCAGCGCATAAACAATGGCTGCCAACTCTAAATCATGTACTGGTAGTTCTTCTCATCGGGCTTCAACTGACGCGAATCATAAGCAATCACTCTATCCTCTTGCATCAATACATACCCAATGCCAATCTGCGAAGCATCACAATAAATTGTATAAGAACCCGATGTTGAAGGCAAAACCAGAACTGGAGCTGTGGTCAAGGCAGTCTTAAGCTTCTGAAAGCTCTCCTCACACTTGTTAGACCACCTAAAGAGAGCACACTTCTAAGTCAATCTAGTCAAAGGAACTGCGAGGGATGAAAATACCTCCACAAAATGGCGATAATAACCAACCAAGCCTAGAAAATTCCGGATCTCAGTAGTAGAAGACGGTCTGGATCAACTCTGAACTGCCTCCACCTTCTTCAGATCTACCTTATTCCCCTCCTAGACACCACATGGCCCAAAAATGCAACTGACAAGCCAAAACTCACACTTGGAGAATTTAGCTTATAGTTTCATCTCCCTCAAGGTCCGGAGCACGATCCACTAGTGCTGCTCATGATCCTCCCAGATGCGAGAATACACCAATATGTCGTCAATGAACACAATGACAAAGGAATCAAGATATAGCCGAAATACAATGTTCATCAAGTGCATGAAGGCTACTAGGACATTGCTCAGCCCAAATGATATCACCAAAAACTCGTAGCCACCATAGCGAGTCTTGAAGGCTGTCTTCGGAATGTTTGAATCTCGAATCTTCAACTGATGGTACCCCGATGTCAAATCAACCTTCGAGAATACGCGAGCAACCTGAAGCTGATCACAAAATCATCAATACGTGATAGTGGGTACTTGTTCTTGACTATAACTTTGTTCACCTGCCTATAATCAATACACATCCTCATAGAGCCGTCTTTGTTCTTCACAAATTGAACCGGAGCACCCCAAGGTGAAACGCTCGATCTAATGAATCCTTTGTCAAGCAATTCCTGAAGTTGTTCCTTTAATTCCTTCAACTCCAATGTTGCCATATGATATTGTGGAATAGAGATGGACTGAGTGCCCGACACCAAGTCAATACCAAAATTGATATCCCTATCGGGTAGTATGCCCGGTAGGTCTATTAGAAACACATCCGGGATCTCTCTTATTACCGGAACTGACTCAAAGATAAGACTATCAACACTGAAATCCCTCGCAAAGGCTAGATATGCTAAGCACCCCTTCTCAACCATCCATTGCGCCTTCAGAAAGAACACCACCCTACTAGGAACATGACCAATGTACCTCTCCACTCCAATCTCGGTAACCCCTACATAGCCAATGTCATAGTCTTGGTGTGACAATCTAGAATAATGTGATAGGGCGACAACCAATCCATGCCCAATATCACATCAAAGTCCACCATATTGAGTAATAGAAAGTCCACCCTAGTCTCATAACTCCCGATAGTGACCGTACACGATAGATAGACACGATCTACCACAATAGAATCCCCCAAAGAATCACAAGAGACATCCAAATATGAAACAAAATAGGATGACACATACAAATAAGTGGAACTCAAATCAAATAAAATTGATGTATCTCTATGATAGATTGGAATAATACTTGTGATGGTAGCATCTGATCCAACTGCCTCAGTCCTACCAGGAAAAGCATAACAATGGGCCTGGCCTCCTCTTCTAGGACGACCTCTACCCGCCTGTCCTCCTCCCTTGGCTAGAGCAGCAACCATAGCTTGTGGACCCTGTAGAGGTGCACCCCTCATAAGTATGGGACAATCCCTCACATATTCCTAGTATCAACATACTCAAAAGAACCTCTCTGCGGGCGTGGCTGCTAGAACTAAGTCTGACCCGGTCAACTAGAATGACCATTGTAGGCACCTCGTGCAGAAGGTACACTGGAACATCCGAGCAATCTCCACAACCTGCTGAAATGGAGTATCAATCTCCAACTCTCGTGCCATACTAAATTTAAGACCACAACTGAGCCCCTCGAGAAATTTGCGGACTCGCTCTCTGACTGTAGATACCAAAGCAGGTGCATAGCGAGATAACTCACTAAACCTCATTGCATACTCTGACAGCGTCACAGTCCCCTAACGCAATTGCTCAAATCTATGCATCCCGAAGGGTCTGTGGGATGAACTCCCTAAATAATATATAAAAAATTGAGCCCAAGTAATTGGCGCTGCATTAGTTGGCCTACCCTCCTCATAAGCTTGTCACCACCTATATGCTGACCCCGTCAGCTAAAATATAGTAAAGTCGACTCCGCTCACCTCCACAATGTCCATGGTGCGAAGAATATGGTGGCACTAGTCTAGAAAACCTTGTGCATCCTCAGAAATTGCGCCACTGAAAGTAGGAGGATCATACTTCTTGAACCTCTCAAGCCTCCTCTGATTTCACTGGCCTGACCTCAGGCTGAACCACGATTATGGGTTGTACTAGCATAACACCCAAAACCTGATCAATATGGACCTGCTGTTCTAGAGTACGAGCGGTGGGAGTCTGAGCTCCTCCCCCAGCCTGAGAAGTAGCTGGTGTAACTGGGATTAATCCAGCCTAAGCTAAAGTACCGAACATGCTCAAAAAATGTGCCAAGGTCTCATAGAGTCTAGGGGTAGTAACAGGCGCCTCAGATGTCTGGCCCCTAATCGGAGCTACTAGTGGCTCATCAGTCGCTGCTCTGGCATGTGCTCTAGTTCTGGCACGTGCCCCTCCTCGGCCTCTACCTCGGCCTCTTCCTCTCATGGCTCTAGCAGAGGGCGCGAGTGTCTGCTCAGCTGATCCGGTAGTGCGTGTCCTTACCATTTATGAGAGAACAGAAAGATAAATGCTCAGATTATGGAATCAACAAACATGCACGATAAGGAATGAAATAAGTTGAATTTCTTAATAGTTCCGTTGCCTCTCGAAGATAAGCACAGACGTCTCCATACCGATCTGCAAGATTCTACTAACCTTGCTTATGACTCGTAGTAGTATGAACCTAGAGCTCTGATACCAACTTGTCATGACCACAAAATCCCACCTTCAGGATCGTGATAGCACCTAGTCTCTATGATTATGTAAGCCGAGCACATGCTGAGAATTTAACAAAAATAAACAACTTAGCTTCTAACTTAAATTGATAAATGACATAATAAAAACTGAAACTGATCAATAGTCAGACATCCCCAGAACTGGTAGTACGGAGTCATAAGCTCTATCAAAATACACTAGAAATCTCTAAATAAAATACTATTTTGGAATTAAAATAAACAGTAGTAAAGATAATATCATAAGGTGACTCCGAGGCCTGCGAGCAGGATGGCAGGAATACCTTGAAGTCTCATCAGCAACTCAAAAGCAACTAGCTAACCTTCGGCACGCTCCGAGGTACCTAGATTTGCACAAAAACGTGTAGAACGTAGTATGAGTACACCACAATGGTACCTAGTAAATATCAAGGCTACCCTCGATGGAGTAGTAATGAGGGGCAAGTCAAGACACTCATTAGACATGAAAACCTGTGCAAAATATTAATATAAAACTAACAACAAAAAGTAATAGCAATAAATGGAAACAAGAGTAAACATGTGATAAGTATCAAAATAATTGAAACACATTAAAAATACAAGTGAAATAAATTAAGAAAAAATAATAACATTTCAAATCGTCAAGCCGTTCCAACACAGAATTTACAACAAGAATCATCCCGAGGTACCATACCTCATAATCACAATTCACAAATCACAAATCTTCCTTATAACGCCGCGCGAGTCTTACATTTTAAAAACATTTTCCCGAAATAGTTTAGTGCATAATCCCCCTTTTCTCACCGCATGTGCTTCAAAGTGAAGTAATTTCCCTTACTAGCAACACGCGCATAAAACCTCCTTTATCTCGCCGCACGCACATCAATAACACCACCCTTATGCAGCTTCATGCGCATCTCATAACAACACAATAATCAACTCATACCACGTGCCCATATTCCACAATAATGCCAAAACAACAATGCTAATATCACAATAATACATAGCCCACGGCTCAACAATAATGTGTACAAGAATTTTAACAACAACACAATGAAACAGGAAATGACCCGATAATGAAAGATATAACAACAACTTCAATTAAAAGCATATTAATAGCCTAAGAGTCTAAACCGGTCAATTACCATATATAAGCCTGTGTACACACTCGTCATCCAATGTAGTCTTTCATATAATTAAAATAATGCATTTAGACCAAATCCTAAGAGATAGTTTCTCCCGCACAAAGTCAGGCAAGATACTTACCTCTAACAAGCTAAATCAATCCACTAATAAGCCTTTCCCGTGCAAATCCACCTTCGGACGGCTCGAATCGAGCCAAAATAACTTAATATCATAAATAAAAGCCATAGGAAACGGTTTCGAATAATAAAGCTTCAATCTTTAAAAATAAAAAAGTCAACTCCAGACTCGCACATCGGAACCCATCAAAACTCATAAATTCGGAATACCCATTCTGATACGAGTCTAGCCATACCAAAATCATCCAATTCCGGCTTTAAATCGGCCTTTAAATCATCAATTTATGTTTTCGAAAAGCTTTGTTTGTACTAAAATCCCCATTTCTCCAATTTAAATCATCAATTAAATACTAAAATCGAGGTTGAAATCATAAAATATAACTAAATCCAAGTCAAAAATACTTACTCCAATCCAAATCGTGAAATTCCCTCCAAAATCGCCCAAAATCAAGCTCTCTAACTCAAAACGTGATAAAATAACCAAAACCCTCGAAATAGAGTATTAAATAGATCTGCCCAGGTATACATATCGTGATCGCGGAAAAACCTTCGCGATCACGAAGAACAAACTCACCCAGCTGCCATATCCTTCTACGTGAACGCAACATCCTAGTTGCAAACACGATGCCTAACCCCTTGGTGCCTAAGCGAATGCGCCCCGACTCCTACGAACGCGAAGGCCAAAAGCCTGAGGCCCCTTCCTTCAACACGATCGCGACACCCATCACGCAATCGCGATGCACTGCCTCCCCAAAGCTTCGTGAACGCGTCCCTATCTTCGCGGACACGATGTACAAACCTGCCAGATGCTTACAAAGACCTCCGCGAACATGGCTCCTTAGTCGCGATCGCGATGAAGGAAACACCAGACATCAGAAACATCAGTCCAAACATAGTGAACTGGCCCGTAGTCCATCTGAAACACACCCAAGGCCCCCGGAGCCCCGACCAATCATACCAACCAATCCCAAAATATAACACGGACCTACTTGAGGCCTCAAACCACGCGTAACAACATCAAAATTATGAATCGCACCTTAATTCAAGCCTAATAATCTAATTCAAGTTTCCAAATTAAAAACTTACGTCGAACAAGCCTAAACAACTTCGGATGACCTCCAATTTTGCATGAAAGTCCCAAATGATACAATGGACCTATACCAACTCCCAGAACCGCAATCCGGACCCGGTATCAACAAAGTCAACTCTCTGTCAAAACTATCAACCTTTCAAACCTTCAATATTCCAACTTCTTCCAAAAAGCATCAAATCAACCTACAGACCTCCAAATCTACATTCGGATATACGCTTAAGTCCAAAATTACCATATGAAGCTATTGGAATTATCAAAACACCATTCCGCAGTCGTTTACATAAAAATCAAACTCCGATCAACTTTTACAACTTAAGCCTCCAATCAAGGGATTAAGTGTCCCAATCAATCCAAAACTTTCCCGAAACCTATCCAATCCACCCCGCAAGTCACGTAACCATATATACACATATGTAAAACATCAAATAGGAAAAATGGGGCTAAGATACTCAAAACGACTGATCGGATCATTACAAATAGATAGAGTTTAGTGCTTTGTAACTATAGTATGTTTTAGTTTGTTTCTAATTTTAGAGGCCTTAACTGTAGTGTTTTGAGAACTGCAGTTATAGGTGCTTATGCGATGTATCTATTTGGTTGGTTAATGGTAATATTTCACGTTTATTACAAAAAAAAAAAACAATCTTGACAAATTTGAGGACATAATCATTTTAACAATCTTTTAGGGTGGAACAACAATCATTACAACATCAAGCAAAACACAGGGTGAAAAAGATTCAAGTGAAAACCATGTAAAAGAAACATCTCAAGCTCCAAATGTAGCAGACGGTGCAAAGAGAATATAGAAAAGCAACAAAAGCTAACTTTTTTATCTTGTCCTCTATATTACTTGCCCTTATAATGATACTTTTTCACTTCTAACATTTCTAGGGTTTATGAGATGCAAAGAGATCAACAAATCAGAACACAAAAACACAACCAAAGTTCACAAGCCATTTAGAAAAATAGAGATGAAACAAAAGAAAACAAAAACGAAAAGTTAAAAATTGCATCACAAAACTTCGTTAGAAAATGGAAAATACATTGTTGTTGCCGGAAAATTGCCACAAACCCAAAATCCCACCTTAGGCAGTCGTGATGTCACTTAGTCTCTAAGACTAGGTAAGCCTAACACGCATTGAGAATTTAACAGAAATAATGACTAAGATATTAAATTAAGTTGATGAATGACATAATAACCATAACTGGACAACAATAGTATAATCCCCAAAATCCGGTGGTATAGAGTCATAAGCTCTATGAAAATATAGAATCTCTAATACAATATTGTTTTGATATGAAGATAAACAGTAGAAAAGACAATAGCAGAAGGTGACTCCGAGGCCTGTGAGCGTCAAGTAGGTATACCTTGAAGTCTTCGAAATACTAAGTCAACTCACTGATGTCCGGCATGAGCAGAAGTACCTAGATCTGTACAAAATATGCAGAAGCGTAGCATGAGTATACCACAATGGTAACCAGTAAATATCAAGCCTAACCTTGATAGAGTAGTGACGAGGTCAGGTCAAGACACCTAATAGATATAGAAACCTGCACAAAATATTAATATAATCCAACAACGGAGAAGTAAAGGCAATAAAATGACAATAAGGTAATTTATCAATACAAGGCTAACAATGAAATTAAAAGCAACAAATGACAAGAAGCGAGTACATATGATAAAGACATCAAGTAACCAATTCCAATCAAAATACAAATGGAATGAAGTAAGGAAACAAAAACAATAACCGTTCAAATCAACAAGCCTTTTCAATATAGAATATATAACAAGAATCACAACTGAAGTACCACACCTCATAACCATATTTCACAAGTCACAATCACAATCTTCCTTATATTGTCGCGTGAGTCTTGCATATATATATTTTTGAAAAAAAAATATTTTATCCGAAATAGCTTCTCGCGCTATAGCTCCCTTATCTCACCATGTGACTTCAAGTAATTCCCTTATCTCACCGCATGTGTTTCAATACCCACTCTTACACCACCGCATGCGTATCAATATCACAACATAATAATTAACTCGCACCAGTCGTGCACATATGCCACAACATTTCCAAAATTAACAATGCCAATGTCACCACAATACATAGCCCACGGCTCAACCACAATGTGTACAAAAATTTCAATAATAACAAAATAAATGGGAAATAAATGAACAAGGAAAGGTATTCTAATAAGCTACAATTTCAACCACAAACGTGTTATTAGATCTCAACAACTACAATTTCAATAACTCAACAATGAAGGTATTTTCATGAAATGGCAACTTCAAACTCTAATGCATAACATAAGCTTAACAATGAAAGAGGTAGCATGAAATAGAAACTACGACTTAATGCATGAGAATAACTCAACAATAAAAAGAATAGTATGTAACAATAACTACTAATAAATGCATATAAGAGTAACCTCGACAATGGAAACTAGAACATGTAATAAGAACTTCGATTAAAATATGTAAAAATAAACTTGACAACGAAAGATAGAAAAATTAATAATAACTTCAATTAAATGCTTATAAGTAACCTAAGAGTCTAAAACCGGTCAATTTTCACATATAAGCTCGTGTACACACTCGTCACCTCATGTACACATCTTCCATATAATTTAAATAGAACAATCAAACCCAATCCTAAGGGATATGCAAGATACTTACCTCAAACAAGCTAAATCAATACACTAATAAGACCTTCCCGCGCAATCCAACTTTGAACAGCTCGAATCAAGCCAAAATAACTTAATATCGTAAATAAAAGCCATAGGAAGCAATTTCGGATAATAAAGATTTGATCTTCAATGAAAATCAAAAAATCAACTCAAAAAGTTAACCCCGGGCTCGTACTTCGGAACCCGATAAAATTTACAAATTCCAAACTCTATACCGATACAAGCCCAACCATACCAAAATCATCCAATTCCGACTTCAAATAGACCCTCAAATCATCAATTTATATTTTAGAAATGTTTTTGCAAAAATTCCCAATTTCTTCAATTCAAATCACCAATTAAATGATAAAAAAAAGATAGAATCATGAAAAATGAGCAAATCCGAGTAAAAAATACTTAATCCAAACCAACTCGTGAAAATCTCCTCCAAAATCACCCAAAATTGAGCTCTCTAACTCAAAATGTGATAAATGAAATAAACCCTCGTCTAAGCTTATAAACTGCCTAGGTATTTCGCTTATGCGGACAAAATGTCATACTTGTGACACCGCATCTATAGAAAATGCATCGCAGATGCGGTCTTCACTTAAAACTAGAGATTTCATTTTTGCATTCGAAAGGGCGTACATGCGCTTCCGCTTCTGCGGATAAATCGCCGCACCTGCGATCCCTGCTCCCTCAACTCAAATCCGCTTCTGTGGTTGCGCACTTACGCTTCCATTTCCGCACCTGCGGACCCAACTCACCTAGCCAAACCTCGCATCTGCAACGCTGCACCTTCGGCCCAGACATCGCAGGTGCGAAAGCACCAGTTCTGAGCAGCCTTCAGCAATCCTCTAAATCTCCAATTGGTCTGAACTCAACCCGAAACACTCCCAAGGCCCCCGGGACCTCGTCCAAACATACCAACAAATCCCAAAACACGGTACAAACCTACTCAAGGCCTCAAATCTCATCAAACAACATCAAAATCACGAATCACACCTCGATTCAAGCCTAATGAACTAATGAACATTTCCAAATTCAAAACTTGTGCCGAACAAGCCTAATGTCATGACCCGGATTTCCCACCCTCGGGAGTCGTGATGGCGCCTACTCGTGAAAGCTAGGTAAGCCGAGTATTATAAATTCATTACCCTTTTTATTAAGCATGTTCAACAATTCAAAGTAATAAGTGATTAAATAGCGGAATAAATTAATTAACCAGAAATGCGGAAGACGTAAACTTAGTAGTTTAACCAAACATTGCTACATAATCTGAAGTACAATACTACCCAGAATTTGGTGTCACAATTTCACAGATATGTCTAGGAGTACTACAAATAAAGGGTCCGAAAAATAAATACAAACTGTCTCAGAAATACATAGAAGAAACAGTAGAGAAAGATAGAAGGAGACGCCAAGGCCTGCGACGCCTGCAGGACTACCTCGGGTCGCCTGAATGGACTGAAGACAGCATCCTCACTGCGGTCCAAACGCTCCGGTATCAGTATCTGCACACAGTGCAGGGTGTAGTATCAGCACAACCAACCCCATGTGCTGGTAAGTGCCTAGCCTAACCTCGGCGAAGTAGTGACGAGGCTAGGACCAGACTACCAAATAAACCTGTGCAGTTAAATCATATATAGCGGAAAATAAAAGCAGATATTCACAGTTAAAGATGGGGAGGGGAAGTCATGCTACGGGGAGTATCAGATAACAACAAAATACTAAAGAGGAATGTAAAGAAACCATAATTTAGTTGCCAACAATAATGAGGAAAACAAACACAGTATTCACTTTCATTTCTTTCTCGTTGCAGGCGTGCAACTCGCTCCCATTTCATATATCTCGTTGCATGCATGCAACCCGCTCCCATTTCATATATTACCGTTGCAGACGTGCAACCCGCTCCCATTTCATATATTACCGTTGCAGGCGTGCAACCCGCTCCCATTTCATATATTTTCGTTGCAGGCGTACAACCCGCTCCCATTTCATATATTATCGTTGCAGGCGTGCAACCCGCTCCTATTTCATATATTACCGTTGCAGGCTTGGAACCCGCTCCCATTTCATATATCAACACCAATCATAGAAGAATTCCGGCAAGGGAACAATAATACAACAACAACATCCCGGCAAGGGAACAATAATATAACAACAACATCTCGGAAAAGGAACAAGAGTATAACAATAACATCCCGGCAAGGGAGACAATATCATAAACAATAACGTCTCGGCAAGGGGACCAACAATGATAATCATCATATTAGACATGGATAAATCACAATGGAGTCACAACAATTACAATACTAGACTCACGGGCATGCTTGACACCGACATATAAATACTTGTCACCATGCCTATACGTCGTACTCAACAATTAACACATAGCAAATACGACACAACTCCTAATCCCTCAAGCTAAGGTTAGACCAAACACTTACCTCAAACTTCCACGGCCAACTCAAGCCTCAAATACCGCTTTTCCTTTAGAATTCGCCTCCAAATTACTTGTATCTAGTCCAAATTAATTTAACAACATCAATAAATGCTAAAGAATTCATACCCAATGCTTAATTATAGGTTTTCTATCATTTTTTCCAAAAAGTCAAAAATCGACCCCGGGCCCGCTTGGTCGAAACTCGAGGTTTGGACCAAAACCCGATCACCCATTCACCCACGAACCCAAATATGCAATTAGTTTCGAAATCCGATCCCAAAACGAGGTCTAAATCCCAATTAATCAAAAAGCCCTAACTCTACCCAAATTTCTAATTTCTACCATAAAAACCCTAGATTTTTGGATGAAGATTGATGAAATGCAATGGGAAATCGAAAGAAAAAGGTTTAGAATCATATACCAATGCTTTGGGGAAGAACTTGTTCTTTGAAAATTGCCTCAATGCTCTCTAGTTTTGAAAATATGAAATTATGGACTCAATCCCGATTTTGCTACTGTTTTTAATTCACTGGACAGGCCTTCTTCGCGTTCGCGAAGGGCCTGTCGCGTTTGCGAAGGGTCAGGACCAGTTGCCTTCGCGTTCGTGTTTAGTGGCTCGCGTTCGCGGAGCTTTAGCTCCTCAAGCCATCGCGTTCGCGTGCCAGTGGCCGCGTTCGCGTAGAACAAAAATCCCTTCCCCCCTGTCCCTGCCAAAAGGCCTTCGCGTTCGTGATAGCAGGTCCGCGTTCGCGAAGGATAGCACCCCCAAGGCTTCGCGTTTGCGACCTGGTTCTCGCGTTCGCGTAGAAGGAATTGTCCTTCAGCCTGACTTACCCTTCGCGTTCGCGAGAGTCCTTCCGCGAACGTGAAGAAGAAAACTCCAGAATACCAGAAACTGATGTCACACCTCCTTTTTTACTACACCCGGAAGAAAGTATAAGGGAGTTTTTTCCAATTTAAGTGACAGTCGAAACAGGGTTATTTGTTTGTAACTTCAGAGTCGCCACTTGGGATAATTTATGGTGTCCCAAGTCACCGGTTTTAAATCCCGAATCGAGGAAAGCTTGACTCTGTTTACAGTCCGCGAACACAGAAATCCGGGTAAGGAATTCTGTTAACACGGGAGAAGGTGTTAGGCATTCCCGAGTTCCGTGGTTTTAGCACGGTTGCTCAACTGTTATTATTGGCTCAATTATCTGATTTTAAAATATTTTAAACCTACGTGCATTTTTAATACTTTAAAACCACTTTTGATTTAAGGAATTATTTCAAAGTTATTTAAAACACATCGCAAGCCAAGCTACATGAAATGCACCCGTGGTTCACGCACATTCTATTTAGCCTTGTTGAAAATTAGAACCGGGCCACATGAAATGTATCCCCGGATTTTAGTAATAACTGAGATAATTAATTAGCGCGCCTAAAGCAAACTACGAAGTTCATTTTTAATATCTAAATTATAACATGTGTGAGGGCCATGGATGATTTAATTGCTTATGGCACACCTCAAGCCTATTTCTGCAGATGATTTCTTGGTCTAGTCTTACGGGGGCCATAAATTATAAGTTTTGTGGATATGGTACACCCCAATCTAATTAAAGAGTCCTAATTAATTAAAGATTAAGGCGGTTTGATTTTGTCCAAATTAATTCGGTCTTCATTACTATATGCAGCTTATTCAAAGTGCTACATATTGGCCTAGCATTTGAAGAAAGCGGATTTTAGACTTAAGTAACAATATACAACAATTAAAAGGGCATTGGGCTCAAGGTGAGGCCCAAAACTGGACGGGGTCAGCAAAAGGGTTTTGGACGCAATTGGGCTAATGACAAAGGCCCAGTTGCCTGATTCATGGCAATTGCTTGAAACAAATTACATTTTTTCATGAGAAATCTTGAGATTAAAACAAGTACTAACAATTCTTGCAAGTTTTAAACAGATGCAAAGTGTATTTGATGCCAAATCACATTCTATTAACGAAGATGCAATGTAGAAGGTCCTAGGGCAGCAGAAATGATTTTATCAATTTATCAATCAATCCTTCCCCAATTTTTATTTTTTCACTTTTAATCCTGATTTTCTAGCCTGTTTGTTAAACTAACCCCAACCCCACCTTCCTGGAAGTTTCTCATGCGGTTTGTGAAAGATTATTCTAATGAGAATGCCTTAAGTACCCTTTAAAATGCTGTTATTTACTTTTCAGGAAACACAGCTCATGGGTCGAAATAAACCAGAACCAAACCCAAACCTAAACCCATGGCCTGGAAAACCGACATTTACCCTTCCCCTCTTTGGGCTTCTGACTGACAAAGCCCAAGTTTTAATTCAAAATCAAACCCACGAGAAAATGGGCCAACGGAGTTATAAGAACTCCTGAAGCCATGATTCCAAAGAAAATAAAATAAGAGGAAAATTTGAGCAAAATCAAACAAAGGAATCTAATGAACTAACAAACATGCTAATCATGACTTAATCCTAATCATGCAACAGAAACAAATTAAAACAGAAAACAAGAAAGAAAAAGAAAGAATCAGAAGGAGATGAGGACGGAGATAAAACAAAAGTCGAGAAAAAAGAAAAATGGATGGAAATACCTAGAATAGGCAGACGGACAGTGGGCTTGGACGGACCTCTGGCGGATTTTGATTTGACCCGAAATTGGCATCAATCGCGTGTTCTCGTCGAGAACAGACGAGCAATTTTACCAATTTCAACCCTAATCGTTCTTGGAAGCTCAAACGCTTGGGAGATTTTTTTTCTTTTTCTTCTGCTTTTCTTTTAGATCCAACACTAGTCCGATTTGGTGAGGATTTAAGGGGATATGGTGGTAGATTGGGAATCAGGTGTGGGTGGTGGTTGTGTGGTAAAGATTTGGGGTTGATTGGGCTCCGCCGCCGGCCAGTGGAAGCTTGGGAACCTCAGGGCGGCGCTAGGGTTTAGGGTTAGAGATGAGAGAGATTGAGGAGATGAAGTGATTTGGTCTGAGGTTATTCAGACAATTATAAACGAAAAGGGGGAGACTCTCTCGTCCGTTGGATGAACCAAGATGAAGGGCCGGGATCTATTTTTAAACCCCTGAACTCAAAACGACGTAGTTTTGATTTCATACTACGTCGTTTGAGTTGTTTAAATGACTGAATGGTTGGACCGAGTGGGAATCAATTTTTGGGCCTGGATTGGAAAAAATTTGAGCGGGTCTTCAATTAAAATAGCCCAATTTCACAAGACAAATCATTTTTCCAATTCCTTATTTTATTTTCTAATTTTTCCTTTCCTTTTAATTAAAATCCTACAAATTGAAAATCCTAAATTATCCAAAAGTGTGAAATAAAACTAATTAGCTAATTATAAAAATTATAAGCAATACTTAATTCTAAATTAAAAGAGAAAAATCCATAAGCTAAAAATTAAAAGACAAAAAATGTAAAACTGAGCTATTTATTTTGGTTTTCAAATATTTATAAAACAAATAATTACTGATTAATTCAAAAAATTTAAAACAAAATCCTAAATGCAATGCATGATGTTTTGGTATTTTTTCATGATTTAAATAAAAATTAAACATGCACAGAAAAATGCAAATAATTAAGAAAATTCTACAAAAGTTCCTAAAAGGGCAAATAATTAAAAGAAAAAAAATCTATTTCCGTGGGATTCTGTAGGAGTATTTCATATAGGGCAAAAATCACGTGCTCACAGCTGCCCCTCTTTGCTCGAGAACACGAAGAGTTTTCGTGCAAAGATAAAGTGAGCGGATACGAGCGATTTTTGCCCGTTTGAATATTTCGTGGGAAGCATTTTTGGAAGATTTGACCGCACCTTGCTTTCGAGGTTGCCTACATATCTTTGGCTATAAAGGAATCAGGTCAGTCTAGTTCGGAAAGTTTCGGTAGCTGGGACTACCAGGAAGCTGTGATTTCACTGTTGTTGCTGCTGCTACTGCTTGCTGAACTCCTTATTACACCAAGACAAAATAAAAGAAGCTAGACTAAACTATGATCTATGAATTACAAGAGCCCTATCTACATTTCTTCAAACTTGATCTTGCAGTTTCTGCTGCTCTGTTGACTTGTCTCTAGGTGAGCTTCCTTTGTTGCCGACTTGAATTGTATTCTGAGGTGCTTTCCCTTTGTTCTCCAGGTGGGCGCCTGATTACCAACATTTGAATTATCTTCTTTTCCTCCGAAACTTGACTTGTTTTCCCTTTGTTTTCCAGGTGGGCGCCTGATTACTGAACTTGAATTGTATTCCTTTCCTCTGAAACTTGAACTGTTTTCCCTTTGTTCTCCAGCCGGGTGCCTGATTACCAACATTTGCACTATTTTTCCTTGAGACTTGAACTGTTTCCCTTTGTTCTCTAGGTGGGCTCCTGATTTCAATAATTGAACTGCTTTCCCTTTGTTCTCCAGGTGGGCGCCTGATTTCCAACACTTGAATGGCTTTCCCTTTGTTCTCCAGGTGGGCGCCTGATTTCCAACACTTGAACTGCTTTCCCTTTGTTCTCCAGGTGGGCGCCTGATTTCCAAAACTTGACTTGAACTGCTCTCCCTTTGTTCTCCAGGTGGGCGCCTGATTTCCAAAACTTGAACTGCTCTCCCTTTGTTCTCCAGGTGGGCGCCTGATTTCCAACACTTGAACTGCTTTCCCTTTGTTCTCCAGGTGGGCGCCTGATTTCCAAAACTTGAACTGCTTTCTCTTTGTTCTCCAGGTGGGCGCCTGATTTCCAAAACTTGAACCGCTTTCCCTTTGTTCTCTAGGTGGTTGCCTGATTTCCAAAACTTGAACTGCTTTCCCTTTGTTCTCCAGGTGGGCGCCTAATTTCCAAAACTTGAACTGCTCTCCCTTTGTTCTGACGCCTCCCTTGTTCTCAGGTAGGCGCCTGATTTCCAAAACTTGAACTGCTCTCCCTTCGTTCTCCAGGTGGGCGCCTGATTTCCAACACTTGAACTTCTTTCCCTTTGTTCTCCAGGTGGGCGCCTGATTTCCAAAACTTGAACTACTTTCCCTTTGTTCTCCAGGCGGGCGCCTGATTTCCAAAACTTGAACTGCTTTCTCTTTGTTCTTTAGGTGGGCGCCTGATTTCCAAAACATGAACTGCTTTCCCTTTGTTCTCCAGGTGGTTGCCTGATCTCCAAAACTTGAACTGCTTTCCCTTTGTTCTCCAGGTGGGCGCCTAATTTCTAAAACTTGAACTGCTCTCCCTTTGTTCTCCAGGTAGGCGCCTGATTTCCAAAACTTGAATTGCTCTCCCTTCGTTCTCCAGGTGGGCGCCTGATTTCCAAAACTTGAACTGCTCTCCCTTTGTTCTCCAGGTGGGCGCCTGATTTCCAAAATTGAACTGCCTCCTCTGAAACTGCTACTTTCGCTTTGTTCTTCAGGTGGGTGCCTAATTACCAAACTCGAATCGTCCTCTTCTTAAAACTACTTTTCTTTGAACTGTCTTCCCTTGTTTCTCCAAATGGGTGCCTGATTGTTTGGGCCTGAACTGCTTTCCATTCTTGAAACTCGTGTTGTCTTCCCTGGTTCTTCGGGTGGGCACCTGATTTCAACAAAACAGACAGACAAAAGAAATTTTTCTGTCCGGTACATGCTTTCCCCACGGAGGATTCCTCGGAATAAATGAAATTTCCTGCCCCTGTTTTAATCAAAGAAAAATCTTGTCAGTTTAAAAATATGGTGGTTAGCTTGCGGCATTCCTGCTGGGGGTGGCCCTTCCGCTGCTGTGCTTTGCTTTGACTGGATGCCTTGAACTGGCCAAGAACTGTTTGACTTTCTAACTGACTCTCAACCGCAGGACCCTGAATGACACAATTCCAAACCGTTGTTTTTACATTTCTGACCCTTTTATTTGAACCAAACCATCAACCAATGGAACTTTCACTGACACCTTATTTCCCACTTTACATCATGCTATCTCTGGTACATTCTGGCCGCACTTTGCTTCGTGCAATTGGGAATTTGGTAGTAAGCTTTGAAATCCGTTCTTACTTACTTAAACAAGGCTGACATTGGACAAGCCTTAGAGAAATAAACCCAAAAGAAATGAAATGCAATGACTTTGAGAGTTAGGAATAAAGAAGAAAATCCAAAACTGGATGACTGTTTGAGGGAGAAAAAGAAAAGAGACTTATCTGAGTGGAGCAGCTGGTACCAATGATCATGACATGCACTTCGGATTAATCAGCCCAGCCTATTCCACGGGTCACCTTTCAGTTGCCATACTTTATGCCCTGGGATCTCCATAACCCAATTTCTTTGCCAAATCACTGACCTTGTTCGGCTTGCGAGCCCTGAAGGGTTTTCTCCAACAAACCTCTCTCATTTGTTCATCTCTCAACTCACTGTCGCCTTATGGTGCCCGTGAGGGTTTTCACCAATAAGACGCTCTCATTTTCATTTTTTCTGCTTAGACCGGAGTGTTTCCCCTGATATGAATCACCTCACTTGCTTGACTTGGCATCTCTCGAAGACTGATCGGAAGGTCTTTCTTTGGACCGTAATGTGGGCTTTTGGATAGGGTTAAAAAGAAAGGATATCAAAAGGCTCAAAACAACTCAAATGGGTTCAAAATTACAACTCTGGAATCAGATCTCTTACAACAACCACAACTTCTCCCCCAGTTTCTTTGCTTGGGGACTTTTGGATTTTTATTTTGATGGGACCGAACCGTGAGGCTGCCTACGTATCCTTAAAAGGAATCAGGTCGAACATAGTTCATGACATAGGAATTGCTTTGTTTTCTGTACTTTTCTCTCTTCTTTTTTTTTTCTTCTTTTCTCTCTTTTTCCTTTTTTTTTGCTTTACTTATTTTTTTTCAATTCCTTTTTCTCTTTTCCTCTTCTCTATTTCCTCTTTTCTCTTCTTTATTTATCTTCTGTATCCGTGTTTCTAAACTTTGCTACTGATTCCAAAAGAGGGGTATGAAAGAAAACAAATAAGGCTCAAAAGGGGTAACAAAGGATAAAGTGTTTAGATAGCAGAATAAAAAGCCTTCGTCATTCCAATCTTCGAAACATGCCAAATACAAATAACTCAACTGAAGACAAACAGAAGAAATCATACATAACATCTCTTGACTGCATCAGAATTGACAGCCATGTCTACACATTTGCCTTCTATATCTGTTAAATACAAATCACCATTGGGCAACACTCTCGTTACAATGAACGGCCCCTGCCCATTCGCGGCAAACTTGCCTTTAGCTTCAGCTTGACGTGAAAGAATGCATTTTAACATTGACTGATCTTCCTCAAACTATTTGGGAGACATTTCTCTGCTGTATGCTCTTATCAACCTCTTGATTCCCAGACTAACTGCCTCAGTTTCACTCAATTCAAGCTTCAGGTTATCTTAAAATGCGTGAATCTTTATTTGTTTCCTCAAACACATCTTTTATCATATTCAAAACTATGTTTCATTATTCCATGATTAGATTGGCTTTCAAGATCTGGCTAAAAACTCCGCATGCATGTCATGTCATTAGAACCGGCATAACAAGAACTGTATAAAAGAAAACAAATTGAAACATATATTAGGAATAACAATAAAAGAAGAAAAATTGGATTCCACCGAAAATAGGAGAATAGAAAGGGTTTGACCATCAGAACAAGCAGAAGTGAAATCTGGGTACAACCCCTTGAATAATCCAGATAACAGAAAGAAAAACAAAGCAAACTACCAAAAATCCTCCCGGGTGGGGAGAGGAGCGGCTTCCTAATTGCTAAGCTTCACATTCAGCCAACAAAATACACCTCTTTCGCCAGAATCTTCCCCAATTTCAAACTTGAGTCAACCACAGGCTTTGGAACTGCTGACACCAGATGCTTTACTATCCCTGACTTGACGAAAGACCTGGAGAGGCGTGGGATAGGCTTAACTTCAACATCTCGTTAGCTACCATTCGGCCTTGGAACGCATTTTCCTTCAGGAATCTTTTCGTCGGTTTGATAAACTAAAGGTCCTTTATCATCTCCAGCCTCAATAAATGTAACAGATGAATCTTCACAAAGAGATAAATCTTAGCCGCATGTATCCAAGGCCTACCCAATAACAAATTATAGGAGGCAACCATGTCTAGCACTTGAAATTTCACACTGAAACCAACTGGACCTACCACCAATTCAAGCATTATATCTCCAGCAGATTCTTTTCCTTCCCCATCAAAGCCTCGAACACTTACACTGTTCATGTGGATTCTTTCAGTGCCGATCTTCAACTTTTGCAAAGTGGACAGAGGGCAAATAATTACCAACCAACGCCAATAATTTTCGCATTTCACCATGATATAAAGAGCTCGATTGTGTTTCGCACCCTCTATAGAAAGCTCATCGTCTACAAAAGTGGTCCTATTTGCTTTGAAGATCCTGCTAGCAATCTTTTCCAATTGATTCACTGTGATCTTATCAGGAACATGTGCCTCGTTCAGATGTATCAACAAAGATAACAGAGAAATATTAGCTGGAGTTTTCCTTAATTGTTCAACAATGGAATAGTCTTGCACTTTCATCTTTCTCAGGAACTCTTCGGCCTCTTCCTCGATAACCGGTTTCTTCACTGGCATTTGGCTATCCATGGAGAGCTTGGCCTTCCTCAATTCTTCGGAGGTAAAACATCCCCTGAAAGGAGTCGGTCCTCCGATCTCAACAAATTCTTTCTCCACTTCTTTTCCCTTGTGTGTCATTATTGCTCGTTTGTAGTTCCACGGGACATCCTTTGTCTCAACCGCTGGCAACTGAGTCATTGATTTAATAATAACAGGGGTAATGGGAGACCCTTTCACAACTACAACAGGCTTGCTTGGCATCCCTGGTACCACCAACTTTGGCTTTTTCCGACTTGCCCTGACACCGTTCAAAGACCCTTTTGCAAACAGCACACGTTTTCTAGATACCTCATCTTGCTCCACATTCTTAGCGGGTTTTTCAATTTCGACGGGAGGCCCGAAATGAGGAGTGCAACAGTATGGATCCGAGGTCTTGAAAGTTGGTTTTGTAGCATAGTATTGGGCATCAGGAACTTTGAACAAGGTTTCACTAGAAGATAGAGGGATGGTGGCATGGGGAGGAGCTGTAAAAATGGGAGTAGTTAATGACGCGTGATATTAAGCTGTATTGGCTGGTGGAGCATGAAAAGGTTGGGACAAGGTGCCAGGGTAATTGTGGCAAGGGGTAAAGCCTGGGGCATGTTGTGGGGAGAGATCAGCAGCATTGGGAATCTGGGATTGTGATGGTAGTGGGACGGAAGCAAGATTTTCAATGTAGTTGGTGGGGAATGAGGGTAGAGGAGGCCCACTAATCCAAGCCTGGTACATCTCTATTATCTGGCGTTTCAACCTTCGGGCCTCTTCTTTCAACTCAAATTCCGATTCCACAACACCTATGTCCAATTCCTTACTAGTCATGGCTGTCTTGCTGTTTGACCTAGCGTGTATGGATGACTTTCCCAAATGCCACAAACTAACCACCTTCCTGGATTTGAGGACAACAAGCAAACTTGTTAGCGATTAAGAGCATAACAGATAGGCAACCGCATGTTGGGGATGCAATGTACCTAAACAGTTAACCCTTTCTATCATGCATTTGAATGGCTGCTTGCTTCATCCCGGCTTTCACTAATTCTTTTCATTTTGCAATTTCTTTCTCTCTTTTCAGTCCTGTCTTTCTTTGTTGGCTCTCTTTACTTTCTTTTATTCTCGCCATTTCTTTCCTCTCTTGTTTTGCCATTATTTCTCCTCTTGCTTATTTCCACTCTCTTCTTTTTTTTTCTTTATCAGTTTATGGTTATGATCGAATCCTATGGGGATTGCCTACGTATCATGACGCCGCATGAATCAGACCAAGCGTAGTTCTGGGAGATCATGAATAAACTAAATAAACCAACTCTTTTTTTTTGGATTTTTATTTTTTTATTTTTTTTTAATTTCCGAAGAAAGACTTATAAAGAAGAAAGATTTTTCTTTTGAATTTTTGTACATTTATTTTAAATCTATGAAAGAAATGCTTCTAAGGAAAAAAGAAAATATTTTTGCATCTTGAATTTACTTTTCAATTTTTGAAAGAAGAATGACAATATTTTTGGAAGAAATTAAAGAAAATATTTTTGGATTTTTTTTAAAAAAAAATTGGGGTTTCAAAGAAAGGCTTTCTAAAAAAGAAGTAAAGGAATTTTTTTTTGGATTTTTGAAAATTGGGGGCCGGAACCGATGAGGTTTGCCTACGTATCTCACATCCGGTGAGAATCAGACCCGCGTAGTTCTGTGAGATAAGTGCAAAAATAAAAGAAAGATAAATTTTTGGTTTTCAATTTTTCATAAAAACAAAATAAAAGCAAACATCCTGGTTACAACGACTTTTACTATAGATTTTAATCATAAAACTAACAGACTCGAAAAGGTGGACTAACAGACTCCAAAGAAAACGAAAATACAGACTCGAATAAAAATCATGAATACATAAGTGCTTCAATTACTCCTGGGGCCCGCAGGACATCAGTCAGTCTCGACGCGGGCCTATGCGCCATATCTTTTTGAAGGCGAAATAGGTCATCCATGATCTGTCGGACAAAAATCATAACTGAGGCGAAGAACATGGACCTGGTCATGTCCTTACACTCACTGCATTTCATCACTATGTAGTCCGCAATGCTCCTAACCCTTTCTCTGATAATACCCTTCTCTTGAAGCAACTGACCAATCTGCTGAGATCTGGCCCCCAAAACTTGTTCAGCTGTGTGATTCTGCTCTTGAAGCTGCTGCAAGTCTTTTTCTAGCTGCGACATCAGGGCATAGCAATGTTCTCTTTCTGCCCTGAAATCTTTTTCCTGCTTGGTCATTTTGTTCTCAAGGACGCTGATCTTTTCCTTCAACCCCACGACTTCATCGTCGTATTTCTCTTTTAAGTATTGAACCAAGTGCGCTCGTTCCTCCGCATTCTTAGACAATTTTGTTCGAGCCCTTGCCAGTTCGCCCTTGGCCTTGTTCAGATCAAAACCATACTCACCCACCTTCTGCCTAAGGTTACTTATAATTTTTTCATCTTTTGCGCTTCTGGCGGGGTTTTCGGCTGCTATTTTCATTTCCTGAATTTGGGCCTGGAGAGCCTTGTTTTCTTGGGCCAATTTCTTCTTCTCCCCTTCTTCAGCAGCGGCCTGCACACTTTTGTCAAATTTAAGATCTCGGATTTGCCCCTCCAGTTTGCTCATTGTGGCTCTGTAGGTTGCCTCTTTTGCCAACCAATCCAATTGCTCACGTATCCTATCGGTGAATTGTTGGACATGGGGCCTCTTGGCGGGCCGTTCAGGATCCTGATGGACCTGAGACCTTTTACCGTACCAAGTTGTGTAACTAGGCTCTAACTCGCCATTGGACAGATCCCGTACCTGAGTATTTGACTCTAAGAACCTACATTGATTCCAAATTTGACGCACCTTTTCTTCTGGGAAAACAACCTTTGGTCCTAGTTCGATGACCTGCCGACTCAAATCCTCATCATACGGAATAGTCTGGTACCTGCCTAGCTGGCGAGAACTCTATGCGGGGCATAAGGCTGAATGCTCCGGAGACCTATTAATAGAAGAAAGCATACTTCGGCCGACATATAAATGACTTCACTGACCGAAATGCTTTCGTACCTTCCAGGAACTTATGGCCCTCCACCCGTTGTTCATGTTTTTCAATGCATTTAAGACTGGTCATGCCACAGTTCATGTATCCTGGACGGTGGCATAGATGTTCCTCCATCCAGAGTTGTAGAAGCATATTGCATCCCTCAGAAAACTTTCCTCCTTCCCAGCAAACCGTTAGGGCTCGGTAAATCTCCGCCAAGATCATCGGTACAATGGTGTTATTTGCCTTTTTAGTCATGAAGTCTGCTATTCCCACAAGCCCCAATTCTATGTTTCCATCTTTTCTTGGGCAAATCAAAACACCCAGGAATGCCACTATAAAAGCTAGTCCCCGCCGAGCTTCCCACTTATCTTTGTTCCCCGAATGAGTAAGACCGGTATCTGGCATCTCAAAACTGCGGGGATTCCCGTAATGTCGGTACAAGAAGTAGAATGTGCAGAATCCCTTGGCCAAATTTCCGTCTTGAACTTCCCGACTGATGCTTAGAAGGTCCAAAAACTTATGGGGAGTCACTGTTCTAGGTGCCAGCGGGTATTGACTTCTGAGATTCCCGCCAAAACCAGCGTAGCCCGCTACTTCCTCCAGCGTGGGGGTTAGCTCGACATCGGCAAAATGGAACACATTATGTGCTGGGTCCCAGAAGGGTATCAAAGCCTCAATTATTTCCTTTCTCTGCTTAATCTTCAAAAGCCCAACAAGACCACCCAAAGCTTTTATCATAGTATCTCGACTGACTTTTCCCAAATCATTCCACCACAAATGTAGTTCTAAGGGGATTTTCTCAAGGACTGTGAAGGGTTCATTTTCAATCGTGCTCATCTGCACATTTAATTATAGTGATCGGTTAAAAGATCATGATTTGTTTTTGACTCAAGAGAAAAATACCAATTTTGGTAAATTAAAAAAACAAAACACTTTTGTTTTGCGAGCACATCCCTTCAGCACCTCAGGAAAGAAGATTTTAGGGCTGTGCTTGCTAACTAATCAAAACATTTGAAAGAGGACCCTAGGTGGCTGTTCTTGCAAAAATAGCCTTCCAGTGCCTTTTGGGGAATTTTGGCTATTTTGGACAAAAACGGCACTACCTAATTTATTTATGACAAAGTAACGACACTTCATATATTTTGGTTATTTTTTGCAAAAATAAAGTTGGAACCGATGAGGGTTGCCTATGTATCCCACATTCGGTGAGAATCAAACTTGTGTAGTTCGGTCAAATTTGACGCCACAAAAACATAAACATTTGAAATAGCTATTTTTTCTTTTGGAAAATTTTTGGCAGAGTTTCGGGGTATTTTGGACACCAGGTTTTTCACAGGCGGATAATTTCCTCTCTCTCACCTCAATTTGGTTTTTCTCAATTTTTCCCTATTCTAAAAGCCAGTTCGCATGCAATCCGAGTCAAATAACTGTACAAGTAGCAAGTAAAATGCATCAGGATGGTCTTTTAATTTCGGGTGCACCTGTCCTAAACGGACCCAACCCCTGTTTGAGTCCCCTAAGTCAAATGCACGTGATTCAAACAAGCGTTCCTACTAGGGATCCTGCATAAGGCTATGTTATACTAGGTTTGAAAACCTGGGTTTATTTGTTCTAGACCTGGCTTAACCGAGCGGACAACTCGAGCCGGGGGGGGGGGGGGGTGCAGCGTACCGGGAATACAGNGGACGACGACGCGGACGGGCGGGGGCGGGGGGGGAGGGCAGCGTACCGGGAATACAGAAGCTTCACCGGCTTTGCAACTTATCCGAACCTCGTTCTAAAATTGGGATATGACTCTAACAGAAAAGAAGCCACACGAAGTGCACGCTTCCCAGATGATTTAAAAGACTCAGAGAGAAGAGGGTTTCGTAACAGTTTATATACAGTTTAACAATATCAAAGCGGTAAAAAGCAACATTTTAGCACATTAGGCTCAATCATGTAAATAAAATCAGATAATAAATAAGCGAAATATAACAATTATTTTATGCTCGAATTCTTAAACCCTGAACCTGAAGTTCTGTATTCTTGTCCCTAGCAGAGTCGCCAGAGCTGTCACACCTCCTTTTGGAAGAGAGTATAAGGGAGTTTTTTCCAATTTAAGTGACAATCGAAACGGGATTATTTGTTTATAAATTCAGAGTCTCCACTTGGGATAATTTATGGTATCCCAAGTCAGCGTATTTAAATCCCGAATCGAGGAAAGTTTGACTCTGTTTATAGTCCACGAACACAGAAATCCGGGTAAGGAATTCTGTTAACCCGGGAGAAGGTGTTAGGCATTCCCGAGTTCCGTAGTTAGCACGGTCGCTCAACTGTTATTATTGGCTCAATTATCTGATTTTAAAACATTTTAAACCTATGTGCATTTTTAATACTTTAAAACCGCTTTTGAATTAAGGAATTATTTCATGGTTATTTAAAACACATCACAAGCCACGCTACATGAAATGCACCCGTGGTTCACGACACGTTCTATTTAACCTTGTTGAAAATTAGAACCGGGCCACATGAAATGTACCCCCAGATTTTAGTAATAACTGAGATAATTAATTAGCACGCCTAAAGCAAACTACGAAGTTCATTTTTAATATCTAAATTATAACATGTGTGAGGGACATGGATGATTTAATTGCTTATGGCACACCTCAAGCCTATTTCTGCATATGATTTCTTGGTCTAGTCTTACGGGGGCCATAAATTATAAATTTTGTGGATATGGCACACCCCAATCTAATTAAAGAGTCCTAATTAATTAAAGATTAAGGCGGTTTTGTCACGACCCAAATTCCACTAAAGGTCGTGATGGCACCGGACACCACTGTTAGGCAAGCCAACCCCAAAATACTTAATTAAATTCTCCTTTTAATACTCTTGAAAACTATGACTTTCCTTCAAATTTACCAATAAAAAGACAATCACTTTAATTCAAATTAAATGATAAGCAATTTATACAAAGTACTTCATAACCATCTCAGAAACCGGTGTCACAAGTGCATGAGCAATTCTAAGAAAAATCGAATAAAGTACAACAGCTGTCCGGAATACAAATTGGACAGAAAATAAATAAAATCCTGAGAGAGACTACACTAGCTGCGGGTCGCCTCGAGTAATGCAAGTCACCTAGTCCCAGTATCATCCATGCTGCTACGCACTGTAGGCCACTAGTAGTACATGTGCCTGTGCAACAAAAATGCACAGAAGTGTAGTATGAGTACAAAAACAACGTGTACTCAGTAAGTATCCTGCCTAATCTCGAAGAAGTAGAGACGAGATGGCAACTTCGACACTTACTAAAGGTCCAGTAATAATATTATTAATGCGATGACTCACGGATTTATTAAGAACAACACTAAAATTTGTATGAGTCACTAAACAGGTGCAAGTTCCTTTTTATTTAAAGTCTCCGGATTCACAATCCATTAATTAACGATTATCTCAAGTTGGGAGAGCAGACAACAATGTCAATAAATCTCAAGGCAAGCAATACAAGCATGCGCAACTCATGCCGAGGTCGTACGGCCCGATCCAACAGAAATGTAAACTGTGCACTGCCGAGGGTCGAGCGGCACGAACCATTGATGCATCTATTACCCTGCTCGCGAATCACACATGCGACGCGGTCAAATTTAACTAAACAATCATCCTGCTCGCGAATCATACATGCGACGCAGGTACACATAGAAATACATGCTCAAACAGCAATTTACGAATTCATCGGGGAAAATTTATCCAAATAAAAGCCAATTCTCTATTAATGATTTAAGAAAATGAAGTTTAATCCTCTTAGAAATTCGTTTACCAATTTGATAAGATTTAAAAAATTCAACTGTCAATAAGATCACAGATATTCCAAGTATAGCATGCTTTTTGGGTCCTAGACTACCCAGACTTACACATATTAGTAGCTACGCATGGACTCTCGTCACCTCGTGCATACGTAGCCCCCACAAATAGGAGCACATAACCAATTATTTCGCCTATGGGGACAATTCCCTCTTACATGGTTAGAAAGGAGACTCACCTTGCTCCGGAGATCCATAACCGGCATTCCACGCCCTTTCGAAGACTTGAATCGATGCTAAATACTCCGAAACTAGCCAATGATTATGCAAATTCATCAATATACGATAAACTACTCATATTAATCCAATTTATAACAATTCCTAACCCCGATCGAAAAGTTGACAAAATCGCCCTAGGGCCCACGTGCCCGGATTCCGAAAATTTTCGAAGACAAAGCTTACCCATGACTCCATGAACTCGAATATATAATTTACTCACAATTTCATACCCAAAATTGTGGTCGAATTCGTAGAATATAAATTTCTAGGTCTTTCTACCAAAACCCCAAATTTCTACCAATTTACATGCTAAAATCCGTACATAATCAATGTATTTAACTCAAGATAGGTGGGATTAACTTACCTTATCGTTGATGATGAAAATCCCCTCTTGAAACCCTCCAAGAATCGCCCAAGCCAAGAAAATATGAGAGGAAATGGCCAATCCCGATTTTTAAAACACTCTCTGCCTCCAGCACTTTCTGCACCTGCGGTCACTTGACCGCTTCTGCGGTTCCGCAGCTGCGAGACCAACAGCCGCTTCTGCGATCTTCCTCAAGTTTCCCCAGCCCGCTTCTGAGCTTCTATTTCCGCAGATGTGGTCCCGCTTCTGCGGCCAAATGACTGCATCTGCGGTCCCAGCTCTCTTTTGCCAATTCCGCATCTGCGACTATTGGGCCGCTTCTGCGGCTCCGCACCTGCGGCCCTATTCTCGCAGGTGCGGTTACACCAGCAACCAGCAACATCAGCCTTCCAAAAATTCCATTTTCGATCCGTTAACCACCCGAAATCCACCCGAGGCCCCCGGGACACCAACCAATCATACCAACCAGTCCCAAAACACATTACGGACATACTCGAGGCCTCAAATCATATCAAACAACGCTAAAACCACGAATCGACCTCCAATCCAAGCTTTATGAACTTTAGAATTTCAAACTTCTACTTCCGATGTTTAAACCTATCAAATCACGTCCGATTGACTTCAAATTTTGCACACAAGTCATATTCGACATTACGGACCTACTCCAACTTTCGGAATCGGATTCCGACCCAGATATCAAAAAGTCCACCTCCGGTCAAATTTCTCAAAAACCTTCAAATTTCTATCCTTAGACAAATGGCTCCAAAATGCTCCACAGACATCCGAATTCACTTCCGATCGCGCTCCCAACTCCAGAATCACCATACGGAGCTACTCCCAAACTCGGAATCCCAAACGGACATCGATAACACTGAAATGCACTTCAACCCAAACTTATGAAATTTCTTCCAGAATGCTAACTTACACAATAGGCGCCAAAACGCTCCCGGGTCATCCAAAAGCCGATCCGAGCATACGCCCAAGTCCGAAATCATCATACGAACCTGCTGGAGCCTTCGAATCCCAATTTCGAGGTCGTTTACTCAAAAATCCAATCCTAGTTGATTCTTCCAACTTAAAGCGTCCGAAATGAAAATCCTCCTTCCGAATCAACCCCGAACTTCCCGAAATTCGATTCCGACCACGCGTGCAAGTTGTAATACCCAAAATGGAGCTGCTCATGGCCTCAAACTGCTGAACGGCGCGCTAGGGCTCAAAAAGACCGGTCGGGTCGTTACATCCTCTCCTACTTAAACATACGTTCGTCATCGAACGTGCTAGGGACTGTGCTGGGGTTGTCTGAATTCACTGTTTAACACCTCGAGCACCTCCTCGTGCTACCACAACTCAGCTGGGCGCCCTAGTTCGGTCAATCTGAAGATATCCTTTTCCACTTAAGCAAATAAGCCTTAGAGCCCAACTCTATCATCCGGAATTCCCTGCCAGGCATGTTCTAACATACTATCACCGTATCAATAACTACACGCAGCACCAAAACATGACTGCATATCTTGGCTGAATTCACACCTTGCGCCACTTTGCTAACAGGGCCACAATAGCATTCTCTGATCGAATAAATCGAAATTCCACGAATCTGATGCTCCCATTGCACCTCATGGCCTACATAGGTCTTGCTCTAACTCTTACAATACCGCCACGACGGAAGAGGTGTGTAAAAATTCATAACCAACTGTCGAACCAACAATTCATCAAGCCTATACTCCTGATAAGAACCATCACCTCATTCTGAACCAAATAATGGTATTTGCTCCTTAATATACTTCATGTAATCAGGTTGCACAGATCCTAAATCCAATGATCTCGTCTCACCCAGTACGAACCGCTTAGGCAATAAGCCACCCCGGACATGCTCAAAAGTCTCATATGATGTCACAATGTGCCAATAGGCTATGAACTCGAACGTGACAAAAGGAAAATAAACTCTGGAAAGAAAATCCAATTACCCCGCTCGCGAATCATACATGCGACGTGGTCAACATATTTGAACAGACACCCCGCTCGCGAATCATGCATGCGATGCGGGCACACAGCTAATATAGGTTCCTCTCAGGAAAAGAGGAAACAAAACACATAAAAACAGATACGGGGAACTGTACTCAACATCACACTGTTGCGGCGTACAGCCCGATTCGAATAACATACCCATGGCGGCGTGCCACCCGATCTACTCATAGAATTCATATAAGGAGATATACATCGAGCTAAATTGCTCATTACAACAAAATACCGAATATCGGTCACAAGCACGCTAAGTGCATAATACCATCCCTGGGGAGACATATAGTGCCATAGGCTACAAAACTCAAGAACAACTGAGGTGCGATATACAACCTGAATCTCGAGAGCCATCCTGCTCATATAACATCATCTCTACGCGGAACCTTAACACATAAGAAATTCACCAAGTCGTCTCACAACTCATACGGCGCAATATATCATTACATGAAATAGCTGACGACGAAATAGTACCCCGACTACTTGCCCAAAGGAGCGCATTGCTGAAATGAACACATCTGGCCTGATATAGAGCCCATATTCACATTTAGATCCATCCACAGACCTCAAGCTGATTCTGATCACACCGAACTAGGATAATAACCTTTCGAAGGTCCATAATAGCTCCCCTTTCTCTCATAACACATAAGAACAACCATCATGACCGGAGTAATCATCCACAGTCCACAACCCAATAAACCGAGTGCCCTCCAGGCATAAATTCTCAAATTAACGATACTACCACAATCTCCATACTTGGTTTCGTTATCCAATCAATAGTGACTACATGCCACACTTGTACAATCTTCCCGTGGAACATGCCCCCATGACCTTTCGTAACAAATAACAAGTCTGTATATCCATACCACCGGCCGCACTAATGCTGAAAAGCGATCAAGAATCCATAACCAGGATGCAAAGCCTCTTTCACAAACGCCAATCTCAGGTGACGCTGAAGACAATACCAACTTACTTTAAACATCGAAACTACTTTCCTGCTCATCCGAGCTCGTGACATTCTCGCCAACACCGAACTGTAACCTTGATCCTCACTTCAAATTCCATACCACTCACTGCACCCAACATGCCACTATACGATAGAACACAATTTTATCATAACTTCGGAACCACTAATAGATCAACACTTCATCATATCAAAACTTTTCACTTAGCTCACTTTAGGAGAATCATTGCAACACACAGGTGAATTCTCATAACCGTAGAATACGCCAAATCTCTAAGTAGTGGTCTTAAGCCACCATAGCCCTTCCGGGATCCGCCTACACATAACAGGCCATAACGGTAGAATACTTCTGAATAAAATCAATTACAGCGGCCGACAAGCCTCACATGTACCGCCACAAATCACTTGCATAACTTGATCGCGCTGAAGGGACCGCTCAGTGCCACCAATTTGCCAATTCAACTATGGCTAATCAATCTATCTTCTTCCAATCTATCCTCGATCGCCTTAGAAATAATAATAACTCCATTCAACACATAGCATACTCCCTCCGCACTCATCTCGAGTGACCTTGACTCACGAGACCATGCTGTCTCAAATCCCACGAACCATTTCATACCTCCCTTATGCGCACATTCGCATCCTCAACTAGTATGCCCATTCTAATAATCCCTCTACGAATCCGAAGTCTTTTATCATTTTCCTCCCAAATGCTACACTGCAAGTCAAAACATCATAGAAAATTTTGGGCCTCTTCTCATAAGCTGCTACAAAAGCTTGATTCTTAACCGTACCTATAGGCTCGAAATCATTAGGCACCACACTTTAACTTTTGAATTCACTAGGGCTGCTGTTGAGAGCCACCCGCTCTGACTTGGCCCCGAGTATAATCAACTCCACGAATCTTCTAGCACATGAATATCCTCACGACAAAGCACCCAGCAGAATCACTTTCCTTGAAACCCGCATCATACAAGGCATGAATCCTGAATCCTTCCCCAAGTCTGAACGTGAGCCAATAAGGCCAACCATAACACACCTTTAACAATTCCTTTGCTTAATTTACCACTTATGTTCCTTTCATGTAGCTGAAATAACCCATCAATATGCTAATAAACAGAAACCTCGCAAGTAGTTAACCATGCAACCCAATCATAGGCGGTGGGACTCTCCCACTTAGCTTGAAGCCACTATTACACAACTTTGGAATTCACCAAGATTCTTTATCTCTTATTGACATAACCTTACGCAATCAATCGCAAAAATTCTCGAAATCTTTCTGTAAAACCCCTTTTTATACTCTGAATCATCAACCACATTCGCACGACCAATCTCTTCGCCGTATAACTAATAGAATTCTTTGCAGAAGCTTCGCTAATCATGTGACTGCCGATCTGCTCACTGGAGATAATCCACCTGAGTTCGAGCTCACTCTCTAGCTGCACAAGTCCATTCACCCCTCATGGACATCAATTAATTATGCGGCCACATCCTTCCAATTCAAAGTTATGTTGTAGCCTTCTTCATTTCAAGTATCTCCTTTCCGTTATATCAAATCTCCTGCCGCATAATAGTCCATACTTCAAATTAATCCGTAGACCCCAATCACCATTCACTAAAATTCCCAAATCATTCCAAACTCTCCTTTAGGTGCATAGTCATCCTACTACAAAGCCCATATGCAACTCCTTCACTCTCCCACTTTGGCGGAACTCACCCCTTTAATTGACTACTCGACCTTCGCTTCTTATACCTGGCCTTCTAGAAATTTTAACCACCGCCTGACACTCCCCACATGTCCTTCCTCATCCGTTGCTGCTCGGTTATTGCCTTAAATAAGATCTATCTTCGTAACACTTGAATCCACCAATCGCTACTAACTTTAAACCTTTCCGAAGATCATCGTTCTCGGGCCGTCAACATTAGGAATACATATTAAACCCTGAACCACCACACCCCGTGATATTTAACAGTCGCTTTTCCAATATTATTTCACAATATCTTACCCCAAATGCAAATTGCAGAAGACCATAACACCGGCGAACTTAACATATTCAATCGAGGATGACGATACCACGTCGCAGATGAAAATTCCACCACACTTGAAAACACCAAGTCTCGTTACTCCATCGATCCAAATCAAGACATTCATGGTCTAATTGCTTTTTCCCCGCCGGAAATGAAATACCGAATCTCAGAATCATGCACTGAGAGGACTCCCTTCCAAATCTTTCACTACCCTAACATATAGACAAGAACTTTACCAACACGCCCATACTGTGCGACAACTGATCATGAGCAATCGTAGAAATCTGCGCATAGACTCAAAGCTCTCGAGAATACTGTTACTGAGCTGAAATGACAAGATAGCCTTCTGTAAGGCGACGACAATAGCCCAAATCAACTATATCGGGAGAAACATCCCGCTCCACATCGGTAGTACCATTACAATTCTTCAATTCTCGATTTGTAACAAGTGGTTCGCATCGCGTAAGATTGAATAGGAAGGAAATAAAGGCATAAGTCTCAAGGAATTATACCGCACGATGAGGAATCAAGAAGGGAAGTGCTCCTAACAGCCCTGTAGCCTCTCGAAGATAAGTACATACGTCTCCGTACCGATCGGCAAGACTCTACTAGACTCGCTCATGACTCGTGAGACCTAAGGGAACCTAGTGCTCTGATACCATGTTTTCACGACCCAAATTCCACAAAAGGTCATGATGGCGCCGGACACCACTGTCAGGCAAGCCAACCCCAAAATACTTAATTAAATTTTCATTTTAATACTCTTGAAAACTATGACTTTCCTTCAAATTTACCAATAAAAAGACAATTGCTTCAATTCAAATTAAATGATAAGCAATTTATACAAAATACTTCATAACATCCCAGAAACAGGTGTCACAAGTGCATGAGCAATTCCAAAAAAAATCGAATAAAGTACAACAGTTGTCCGGAATACAAATTGGACAGAAAATAAATAAAATCCTGAGAGAGACTATACTAGCTGCGGGTCGCCTCGAGTAATGCAGCTCACCTAGTCCCAGTATCATCCATGCTGCTAAACCCTGTAGGCCACTAGTAGTACATGTGCCTGTGCAACAAAAATGCACAGAAGTGTAGTATGAGTACAAAAATAACGTGTACTCAGTAAGTATCTCGCCTAATCTCGAAGAAGTAGAGACGAGATGGCAACTTCGACACTTACTAAAGGTCCAGTAATAATATTATTAATGCGATGCAGATTTATTAAGAACAACAGTAAAATTTATATGAGTCACTAAATAGGTGCAAGTTCCTTTTTATTTAAAGTCTCCAGATTCACAATCCATTAATTAATGATTATCTCAAGTCGGGAGAGCAGACAACAATGTCAATAAATTTCAAGGCAAGCAATACAAGTATGCGCAACTCATGCCGAGGTCGTACGGGCCAATCCAACAGAAATGTAAACTGTGCACTGCTGAGGGTCGAGCGGCACGAACCATAGATGCATCTATTACCCCGCTCGCGAATCACGCATGCGACGCGGTCAAATTTAACTAAACAATCACCCTGCTCGCGAATCATACATGCGACGCAGGTACACATAGATATACATGCTCAAACAGCAATTTAAGAATTCATCGGGGAACATTTATCCAAATAAAAGCCAATTCTCTTTTAATGATTTAAGAAAATGAAGTTTAATCCTCTTAGAAATTCGTTTACCAATTCGATAAGATTTAAGAAATTCAACTGTCAATAAGATCACAGATATTCCAAGTATAGCATGCTTTTTGGGTCCTAGACTACCCGGACTTACACATATTAGTAGCTATGCACGGACTCTCGTCACCTCGTGTGTACGTAGCCCCCACAAATAGGAGCACATAACTAATTATTTCACCAATGGGGACAATTCCCTCTTACAAGGTTAGAAAGGAGACTCACCTCGCTCCGGAGATCCAAAACCGGCATTCCACGCCCTTTGAAAGACTTGAATCGATGCTAAATACTCCAAAACTATCCAATGATTATGCAAATTCATTAATATACGATAAACTACTCATATTAATCCATTTTATAATAGTTCCTAACCCCGATCGAAAAGTTTACAAAATCGCTCTCGGGCCCACGTGCCCGGATTCCGAAAATTTTCGAAGATTATGCTTACCCATGACTCCATGAACTCGAATATATAATTTACTCTCAATTTCATATCCAAAATCGTAGTCGAATTCCAAGAATATAAATTTCTAGGTCTTTCTACTAAAACCCCAAATTTACCATTTTACATGCTAAAATCCATACATAATCAATGTATTTAACTCAAGATAGGTGGGATTAACGTACCTTATCGTTGATGATGAAAATCCCCTCATGAAACCCTTAGAGAATCGCCCAAGCCAAGAAAACATGAGATAAAATAGCCAAATCCCGATTTTTAAAACACTCTCTGCCTCCAGCACTTTCCGCACCTGCGGTCACTTGATCGCTTCTGCGGTTCCGCAGCTGCGAGACCAACAGCCGCTTCTGCGGTCTTCCTCTAGTTGCCCCAGCCCGCTTCTGCGCTTCTATTTCCGCAAATGTGGTCCCGCTTCTGCGGCCAAACAACCGCATCTGCGGTCCCGGCTCTCTTTTGCCAATTCCTCATCTGCGACTATTGGGCCGCTTCTGCGGCTCCGCACCTGCGGCCCTATTTTCGCAGGTGCGGCTACACCAGCAACCAGCAACTTCAGCCTTCCAAAAATTCTATTTTTGATCCGTTAACCACCCGGAATCCACCCGAGGCCCCCGGGACCCCAACCAATCATACCAACCAGTCCCAAAACACATTACGGACTTGCTCGAGGCCTGAAATCATATCAAACAATGCTAAAACCACGAATCGACCTCCAATCCAAGCTTTATGAACTTTAGAATTTCAAACTTCTACTTCCAATGTTTAAACCTATCAAATCACGTCCGATTGACTTCAAATTTTGCACACAAGCCATATTCGACATTACGGACCTACTCCAACTTTCGGAATCGGATTCCGACCCCGATATAAAAAAGTCCACCTCCGGTCAAATTTCTCAAAAACCTTCAAATTTCTATCCTTAGCCAAATGGCTCCAAAATGCTCCACAGACATCCAAATTTACTTCCGATCGCGCTCCCAACTCCGGAATCACCATACGAAGCTACTCCCGGACTCGGAATCCAAAACGGACATCGATAACATTGAAATGCACTTCAACCCAAACTTATGAAATTTCTTCCAAAATGCTAACTTCCACATTAGGCGCCAAAACGCTCCCGGGTCATTCAAAACCCGATTCGGGCATACGCCCAAGTCCGAAATCATCATACGAACCTGCTGGAGCCTTCGATCCCAATTCCGAGGTCCTTTACTCAAAAATCCAATCCTAGTTGATTCTTCCAACTTAAAGCTTCCGAAATGAAAATCCTCCTTCCGAATCAACCCCGAACTTCCCGAAATTCAATTCCTACCACGCGTACAAGTCGTAATACCCGAAATGGAGCTGCTCATGGACTCAAACTGCTGAACGGAGCGCTAGGGCTCAAAACGACCGGTCGGGTCATTACAGGTTTGATTTTTTCCAAATTAATTCGGTCTTCATTACTATATGCAACTTATTCAAAGTGCTACATATTGGCCTAGCATTTGAAGAAAGCGGATTTCAGACTTAAGTAACAATAGACAACAATTAAAAGGGCATTGGGCTCAAGGTGAGGCCCAAAACTGGATGGGGTCAGCAAAAGGGTTTTGGACGCAACTGGGCCAATGACAAAGGCCCAGTTGCATGATTCATGGCAATTACTTGAAACAAATTACATTTTTTCATGAGAAATCTTGAGATTAAAACAAGTACTGACAATTCTTGCAAGTTTTAAACAGATGCAAAGTGTATTTGATGCCAAATCACATTCTATTAACGAAGATGCAATAACTGATGTTATAAAGCTCACGCACAATTTGTCTCACTATTTAAAATATAACAAAATTCATGAATTCTAACCAAATACTAACATGGTTTCAAAAATAAAATAAAATAAATGCATTTTGCTAACATGGACTCCAACTGATAGTTCTCATTCAAACCCATACATATCACTTAGCAGTTAATGAGCAAAATTTCGAATACTATGCTGATTTATACAGACTTAAATAGATCCAACAGTCCACATATCTAAACAGTACTCCAATAAATTTACAAACCAACAGGCTAAATTAAAACACTTATCCAAGCTTACAAACAAAATTTAAAGCTAACAACAGAAATGAACAAACAAACACACAAAGAAAAATTAAACTAATTACAGAATTGAGTGGACTTAAGAACATAGAGATAGCATTTGATAAACAAATATGTCATATATTTCCAACTTAATCACATAGCTGCAGATCCTTTCATTTCACATGTCAAACGAGGTCTAGGAAGTACCTGGTTACAGCAACAAAACAACAAGAAACTGGGCCTGAGGTTAGGAAGAAACAACAGCAGTATATCAACAACACCAACACAGCCAAACCCAGCTTTTAAACCATTTTTTGAACCCAAAATGAACCAAAAATTCTTTAAAGGTTTCAAGCTATGAAGATTAAAAGCAGAACCAAAGCCAATTTCAACCAAAAAGGCAAGAGATTTTCAGTGTTTAGAATATCAAGAGCTCAACCGTTTTTGTATATTTTTTGTATTGTGATCTCTGCCTCTAAATGAAAGAAAGCAACCTTATATAGAAGGTCCTAGGGCAGCAGAAATAATTTTACCAATTTATCAATCAACCCTTCCCCAATTTTTATTTTTTCACTTTTAACCCTGATTTTCTAGCATGTTTGTTAAACTAACCCCAACCCCACCTTCCTGGAAGTTTCTCAGGCGGTTTGTGAAAGATTCTTCTAATGAGAATGCCTTAAGTACCCATTAAAATGCTGTTATTTACCTTCACGAAACACAGCTCATGGGTCGAAATAAACCAGAACCAAACCCAAACCTAAACCCATGGCCTGGCAAACCGACATTTACCCTTCCCCTCTTTGCGCTTCTGACTGACAGAGCCCAAGTTTTAATTCAAAACCAAATCCACGAGAAACTGGGCCAACGGAGTTATATGAAGTCCTGAAGCCATGATTCCAAAGAAAACAAAATAAGAGGAAAATTTGAGCAAAATCAAACAAAGGAATCTAATAAACTAACAAACATGCTAATCATAACTTAATCCTACTCATGCAACAGAAACAAATTAAAACAGAAAACAAGAAAGAAAAAGAAAGAATCAGAAGGAGATGAGGACGGAGATAAAACAAAAGTGGAGAAAAAAGAAAAACGATTGGAAATACCTAGAATAGGCAGACGGACAGTGGGCTTGGACGGACCTCCGGCGGATTTTGATTTGACCTGAAATTGGCATCAATCGCGTGTTCTCGTCGAGAACATACGAGCAATACCAATTTCAGCCCTAATCGTTCTTGGAAGCTCAAAAGCTTGGGAGATTTTTTTTCTTTTTCTTCTGCTTTTCTTTTAGATCCAAAACTTGTCCGATTTGGTGAGGATTTGAGGGGATATGGTGGTAGATTGGGAATCAGGTGTGGGTGATGGTTGTGTGGTAAAGATTTGGGGTTGATTGGGCTCCGCCGCCAGCCGGTGGAAGCTTGGGAACCTCAGAGCGGCGCTAGGATTTAGGGTTAGAGATGAGAGAGATTGAGGAGAAGAAGTGATTTGGTCTGAGGTTATTCAGACAATTATAAACGAAAAGGGGGAGACTCTCTCGTCCGTTGGATGAACCAAGATGAAGGGCCAGGATCTATTTTTAAGCCCCTGAACTCAAAACGACGTAGTTTTGGTTTCATACTACGTCGTTTGAGTTGTCTAAATAACTAAATGGTTGGACCGGGTGGGAATCAATTTTTGGGCCTAGATTGGAAAAAATTTGAGCGGGTCTTCAATTAAAATGGCCCAATTTCACAAGACATATCATTTTTCCAATTCCTTCTTTTATTTTCTAATTTTTCCTTTTCTTTTAATTAAAATCCTACAAATTAAAAATCCTAAATTATCCAAAAGTGTGAAATTAAACTAATTAGCTAATTATAAAAACTATAAACAATACTTAATTCTAAATTAAAAGAGAAAAATCCATAAGCTAAAAATTAAAAGACAAAAAATGTAAAACGGAGCTATTTTTTTTGGTTTTAAAATTTTAATAAAACGAATAATTACTGATTAATTCAAAAAAATGTAAAACAAAATCCTAATGCAATGCATGATGTTTTGGTATTTTTTTCATGATTTAAATAAAAATTAAACATGCACAGAAAAATGCAAATAATTAAGAAAATTCTACAAAAATTCCTAAAAGGAAAAATAATTAAAAGAAAAAAAAATCTATTTCCTTGGGATTCTGTAGGAGTATTTCATATAGGGCAAAAATCAAGTGCTCACAACTGAAAACCTGCAACTTTTCTAAGTGTAAAAACATCACGAAACCCATTCGAAACTCACCCGATCCCTCGGGGCTCAAAACCAAACATGCATACTAACCCAAAAACATCACATGGACTTGTTCGTGCGATCAAATCACCAAATTAACACCTTTAATAACGAATTTAGCATCAAAATCAAAGAAAAATCTCAAGAATACTTAAGTTTCAAATTTCACAACCGAGGGTCCGATTCACGTCATTTCAAGTCCGTTTCTTACCAAATTTTACAGGCTCAATCTAAACGCCATATAAGACCTGTACCGGGCTCCGGAACCAAGATACAGGCCCGATACATCAGTTTCAAAAACATTCAAATTCCCAAAAACTCTTAAAATTTCAGTTAGACAATTTTCTTCAAAAATTTATTTCTCGGGCTTGGGACCTCGGAATTCAATTCCGGGCATACGCCCAAGTCCCATATTTTCCTACGGACCCTCCGGGAACGTCAAATCACAGGTCCGGGTCTGTTTACTCAAAATGTTGACCGAAGTCAACTAAAATTAAATTTTTAAAGGCCAAATTAACATTTTCATCACATTTCCACATAAAAGCGTTCCGCATATACGCCTGGACCGCGCACGCAAATCGTGGTGAGGAAAAAGAAGGTTTTAAGGCCTCAGAGCATAGAATTTATTTCCAAAACAAGTGATGACCTTTTGGGTCATCACATTCTCCACCTCTAAAACAACCGTTCGTCCTTGAACGGACATAAGAAGAAAGTACCTGAGTCGGAGAAAAGATGGGGATATCGACTCCGCATATCAGACTCGGACTCCCAGGTCGATGCCTCAGCAGGCTGACCTCTCTACTAAACACGAACAGAAGGGAAACTCTTCGATCGCAACTTACGAACCTGCCGGTCTAGAATAGCTACCGGCTCCTCCTCCTAGGACAAGTCCTTGTCCAACTGGAAAGTGCTGAAATCTAACACGTGGGATGGATCGCCGTGATACTTCCGAAGCATGGACACATGAAACACTGGATGCACGGCTGATAAACTCGGCGGCAACGCAAGTCTGTAAGCCACCTCTCCCACTCGATCAAAAATCTCATACGGGCCAATGAACCTAGGGCTAATCTTGCCCTTCTTTCCAAATCTCATCACGCCCTTCATAGGCGATACCCGAAGCAACACTCGCTCGCCGACCATGAATGCCATATCACGAACCTTACAGTCGGCATAACTCTTTTGCCTGGACTGAGCTGTATGAAGCCTATCCTGAATGATCCTGACCTTGTCCAAGGCATCCTGTACTAGATCCGTCACCAACAACCGAGCCTCTCCCGGCTCAAACCACCCAACCGGCGACCGACACTGCCTACCATATAAAGCCTAGTAAGGAGCCATCTGAATGCTTGACTGGTAGCTGTTGTTGTAGGCAAACTCCGCTAAAGGCAGAAATTGATCCCACGAGCCTCCAAAGTCAATAACACAAGCTCGAAGCATATCCTCCAGAATCTGAATAGTACGCTCGGACTGCTCGTCCGTCTGAGGATGAAATGCTGTGCTCAACTCGACCCGTGTGCCCAACTCACGCTGCACTACTCTCCAGAAATGCGAGGTAAACAGCGTACCTCGATCAAAAATAATAGATACGGGCACACCATGAAGACGAACAATCTCCCGGATATAGATCTCAGCTAACCTCTCAGAAGAATATGAGACTGCCACAGGAATGAAATGCGCTGACTTAGTCAGCCTATCAACAATAACCCACACTGCATCGAACTTCCTCTGAGTCCGTGGGAGTCCAACAACAAAGTCCATAGTGATACGCTCCCACTTCCACTCGGGAAGCTCAATCCTCTAAAACAAACCACCGAGTCTCTGATTCTCATACTTTACCTGCTGACAATTCAAACACCGAGCCACATACGCAACAATATCCTTCTTCATCCTCCTCCACCAATAATGCTGCCGCAAATCCTGATACATCTTAGCGGCGCCCGGATGAATAGAGTACCGGGAACTATGGGCCTCCTCTAGAATCAACTCTCGAAGTCCATCCATATTAGGCACACAAATACGACCCTGCATCCTCAAAACTCCATCATCTCCCACTGTGACCTGCTTGGCACTACCGTGCTGCACCGTGTCCCTTAGGACACACAAATGGGGATCATTATACTGACGATCTCGAATGCGCTCCAATAATGAAGAACGTGCGACTATGCAAGCTAACACACGGCTGGGCTCAGAGACATCCAAGCTCATGAACTATTTGGCCAAAGCCTGAACATACAAAGCAAGCGGTCTCTCACTGACCGGAATATACGCAAGACTGCCCATACTGGCTGACTTCCTATTCAAAGCATCGACCACCATATTGGCTTTTCCCGGATGATATAAGATGGTGACATCATAGTCTTTCAATAGCTCCAACTACCTTCTCTGCCTCAAGTTTAGCTCCTTCTGCTTGAACAAATACTGCAAGCTCTTGTGATCCGTGAACACCTCACATGACTCGCCATATAAATAGTGCCTCCAAATCTTCAGCGCGTGAACAATGTCTGCTAACTCCAAATCATGGACTGAATAGTTCTTCTCATGAATCTTCAACTGACGCGAAGCATAAGCAATGACCTTGTCATCCTGCATCAACACCGTACCAAGTCCAATACGAGATGCGTCACAATAAACTGTATATGGCCCTGAACCTGTGGGCAAAACCAACACTGCGCTGTAGTCAAAGCTGTCTTGAGCTTTTGAAAGCTCGCCTCACATTCGTCTGACCACCTGAATTGGGTACCCTTCTGGGTCTACCTGGTCATCGGGGCGGCAATAGATGAAAACCCCTCCATAAACCGACGGTAATAGCCCGCTAAACCCAAGAAACTCCGGATCTCTGTAGCTGATGTGGGTCGAGGCTAGTTCTTGATTGCCTCTATCTTCTTCGGATCCACCTAAATACCCTTTGCTGATATAACGTGACCCAAGAATGCAACTGAACTCAACCAAAACTCACACTTCGAAAAATTAGCATACAACTAACTATCTCTCAGAGTCTGAAGAACGACTCGAAGATGCTGCTCGTGCTCCTCCCGACTGCGGGAATAGATCAAAATATCATCAATGAAGACAATCACAAAGGAATCCAACTAAGGCCTGAACACTCGGTTCATCAAATCCATGAAAGCTGCTGGGGTATTTGTCAATCCGAATGACATCACCAAGAACTCATAATGCCCGTACCGAATGCGGAAAGCTGTCTTAGGGACATCGGATGCCCTAATCCTCAACTGATGGTAGCCAGATCTCAAGTCGATCTTAGAAAACACTTGGGCACCCTGAAGCTGGTCAAACAAATCATCAATCCTCTGCAATGGGTACTTATTCTTGATTGTGACCTTGTTTAATTGCCTGTAATCTATACACATCCTCATCGATCCGTCCTTCTTCTTAACAAACAACACCGACGCACCCCAAGGCGAGACACTAGGCCTAATAAAGCCCTTATCAAGCAAGTCTTGCAGCTGCTCCTTCAATTCTTTCAACTCAGGCGGGGCCATACGATACGTCATAATAGAAATGGGCTGAGTGCTCGGAGCCAAATCAATGCAGAAGTCAATATCCCTGTCGGATGGTATACCCGGCAGGTCTGAAGGAAATACCTCAGGAAACTCACGTACCACCGGCATAGAATCCATAGAAGGAACCTCAGCACTAGAGTCACGAACATATGCCAAATAGGCCAAACACCCCTTCTCGACCATACGCCGAGCCTTTATATATGAGATAACACAACGGGTAGAATGACCAGGAGTCCCTTTCCACTCAAGACGAGGTAAATCCGATAAGGCTAGGGTCACAGTCTTGGTATGACAGTCCAAGATAGAGTGGTAAGGTGATAACCAATACATCCCCAATATGACATCAAAATCAACCATATCCAACAGTAACAAATCTACTCGGGTCTCAAGACCCCCAATCACGACTATACAAGAACGATGAACACGATCTACCACAATAGAATCACCCACTGGTGTAGACACATAAACAAGAGCACTCAACGAATCACTAGGCATGATCAAATACGATGCAAAATAAGATGACACATAGGAGTATGTGATGACTGCATCGAAAGCCTCAGCCTCAGGCCTGGCTGGAAGAGCATAACATCGGGGCTGGGCCCCACCACTCTGAATCACATCTCTGGGACGGCCTCCAGCTGGATGGACTCCACCTCTACCGGCCTGACCTCCACCTCTAATACCTCTACCTCCACCTCTAGCACCCCTACCTCCGCCTCTAGTTGGCTAAAATGGCGGTGGAACACTCGGTGCCTAAACCATGGCACGGGAACCCCGGTGTTAAGAACTGCTCGGTGCTTGAGGGAAAAATCTAGCAATATGCCTCGAGTCCCCACAAGTAAAACAAGCCCTCGGCTGCTACGGCTGACGACCCTGAAAACTCTGAAGCGAGGGTGCATTGATAGGAGCTGGTGATGCACTATAGGACTGCTGATCAGAATACTGAATATGAGAACCACGACCACCTGGGGCACCGTGAGAAGTCTGAAGTGCTGACTGAAAAGGCCTAGGAGGATGGCCTCTACCAAAAGAATCCCTGCCTCCAGACGAGGCACCATTGAATCTTCCTGAATGACGAGGCCTCTTGTCAGACCCCTGACCACCCCCTTGTGATAAAACCATCTCAACCCTCCTGGCCATATTGGCCGCATCCTGAAAGGAAATCTCTTTCCCCATCTCCTTGGCCATCTGAAGTCGAATAGGCTGAATGAGTCCCTCAATGAACCTCCTCACTCTCTCTCTCTCTCAGTGGGAAGTATAAGAAGAGCATGACGGGCCAAGTCAATAAATCTGGTCTCGTACTGAGTAACAGTCATAGAACCCTACTGGAGACGCTCAAACTACCTCCGATAGATCTCTCTCTGAGTGATAGTAAGAAACTTCTCCAGAAATAGGTGAGAAAACTGATCCCAAATCAGAGCTGGTGACCCAGCTGGCCTAGCCAAACAATAATCTGTCCACCAAGTCTTGGAGGAACCAGACAAACGAAAAGTAGCAAAGTCAACCTCATTGTTCTCCACTATCTCCATGTTCCTGAGAACCTCATGACAACTGTCTAAATAATCCTGGGGATCCTCAGAAGATGCACCGCTGAAAGTGGTAGTGAAGAGCTTGGTGAACCTGTCTAATCTCCACAAGGCATCAGCAGACATAGCTGCTCCATCACCGGTCTGAGCTACCATACCCGGCTGGACTGCTCCAACTGGCTGAGCTGCTGGAGTCTGAAACTGGGGAGCCATCTTCTCCGGAGTGCGGGTAGCATGAGTTTGGGCTCCTCCTCCAGCCTAAGAGACAGCTAGTGCTACAAGAAGCAAGCCTGCCTGGGTGACACTCTCCATCAGGCCCACTAGACGGACCAGAGCATCCTGGAGTATTGGGATAGCAATGAACCCCTCTGGGACCAGAGCTGGGCCCACCGGAACTGCCTGGGCCGGAACCTCATCATCAAACTCAACCTGAGGCTTTGCCACTGGTGCTGCTGCTCTGGGTTGAGCTCTGCCCCTGCCTCGGCATCTAGAACGGCCTCGGCCTCGCCCTCTGCCCCTCGTGGGAGCTGCTACTGGGGGATCGGGCTGCTGATAAGTGGATGAGGAAGCGCGTGTTCTCACCATCTACGAAAGAACAGAGTAGAAATTCAATTAGCATTGAGAAACCAAACAGCACGACAGGAAAGAATAGATGTGAAGTTTTTCCTAACTCTGTAGCCTCCGGGGGATAAATTCAGACGTCTTCGTACCGATCCCTCAGACTCTACTAAGCTTGTCCGTGAATTGTGAGACCTAAGTAACCTAGAGCTCTAATACAAACTTGTCACGATCCGGATTTCCCACCCCCGGGTGTCGTGATGGCGCCTACTCATGAAAGCTAGGCAAGCCGAGTATTATAAATTCATTACCCTTTTCATTAAGCATGTTCAACAATTCAAAGATAAGTGATTAAACAGTGGAATAAATTAATTAGCCAGAAATGCGAAAGACGTAAACTTAGTAGTTTAACCAAACATTGCTACATAACCTGAAGTACAATACTACCCAGAATTCGGTGTCACAATTTCACAAACATGTCTAAGAGTACTACAAATAAAGGGTCCGAAAAATAAATACAAACTGTCTCAGAAATACATAGAAGAAACAGTAGAGAAAGATAGAAGGAGATGCCAAGGCCGGCGGACGCCTGCAGGACTACCTCGGGTCGCCTGAATGGACTGAAGACAGCAACCTCTCTGCGGTCCAAACGCTCCGGTATCAGTATCTGCACACAGTGCAGGGTGTAGTATCAGCACAACCGACCCCATGTGCTGGTAAGTGCCTAGCTTAACCTCAGCGAAGTAGTGACGAGGCTAGGACCAGACCACCAAATAAATCTGTGCAGTTAAATCATATACAGTGGAAAATAAAAGGAGATATTCACAGTTAAAGATGGGGAGGGGAAGGCATGCTACGGGGAGTATCAGATAATAACAAAATACTAAAGAGGAATGTAAAGAAACCATAATTTAGTTTTCCATCAATAATGAGGAAAACAAACATAGTATTCACTTTCATTTCTTTCTAGTTGCAGGCGTGCAACCCGCTCCCATTTTATATATCTCGTTGCAGGCGTGCAACCCGCTCCCATTTCATATATTACCGTTGCAGGCGTGCAACCCGCTCCCATTTTATATATTACCGTTGCAGGCGTGCAACCCGCTTCCATTTCATATATTACCGTTGCAGGCGTGCAACCCGCTCCTATTTCATATATCAACACCAATCATAGAAGAATCCCGACAAGGGAGCAATAATACAAATACAACATTCCGGCAAGGGAACAATAATATAACAACAACATCCCGGCAAGGGAACAAGAGTATAATAACAACATCCCGGCAAGGGAACCAACAATGATAATCATCATATTAGACATGGATAAATCACAACGGAGTCACAACAATTACAATACTAGACTCACGGGCATGCTTGACACCGACATATAAATACTCGTCACCATGCCTATACGTCGTACTCAACAATTAACACATAGCAAATACGACACAACTCCTAATCCCTCAAGCTAAGGTTAGACCAAACACTTACCTCAAACTTCCACGGCCAACTCAAGCCTCAAACACCGCTTTTTCTTTAGAATTCGCCTCCAAATTACTTGTATCTAGTCCAAATTAATTTAACAACATCAATAAATGCTAAAGAATTCATACCCAATGCTTAATTATAGGTTTTCTATCATTTTTCCCAAAAAGTCAAAAATCGACCCCGGGCCCGCTTGGTCAAAACTCGAGGTTCGGACCAAAACCCGATCACCCATTCACCCACGAACCCAAATATGCAATTAGTTTTGAAATCCGACCCCAAAACGAGGTCTAAATCCCAATTAATCAAAAAGCCCTAACTCTACCCAAATTCCTAATTTCTACCATAAAAACCCTAGATTTTTGGATGAAGATTGATGAAATGCAATTGGAGATCGAAAGAAAAAGGTTTAGAATCATATACCAATGCTTTGGGGAAGAACTTGTACTTTGAAAATCGCCTCAATGCTCTCTAGTTTTGAAAATATGAAATTATGGACTCAATCCCGATTTTGCTACTGTTTTTAATTCACTGGACAGGCCTTCTTCGCGTTTGCGAAGGGCCTGTCGCGTTCGTGAAGGGTCAGGCCCAGTTGCCTTCGCGTTCGCGTTTAGTGGCTCGCGTTCGCGGAGCTTTAGCTCCTCAAGCCATCGCGTTCATGTGCCAGTGGCCGCGTTCGCGTAGAACAAAAATCCCTTTCCCCCTGTCCCGGCCAAAAGGCCTTCGCGTTCGTGATAACAGGTCCGCATTCGCGAAGGGTAGCACCCCCAAGGCTTCGCGTTCGCGACCTGGTTCTCGCGTTCGCGTAGAAGGAATTGTCCTTCAGCCTGACTTACCCTTCGCGTTCGCGAAGAGCAAAACTCCAGAATACCAGAAACTGAAAACCTGCAACTTTTCTAAGTGTAAAAACATCCCGAAACCCATTCGAAACTCACCCGAGCCCTTGAGGCTCCAAACCAAACATACATACTAACCCAAAAATATCACATGGACTTGTCGTGCGATCAAATCGCCAAATTAACACCTTTAGCAACGAATTTAGCATCAAAATAAAAGAAAAATCTCAAGAACACTTAATTTTCAAATTTCACAACCGAGGGTCGGATTCACGTCATTTCAAGTCTGTTTCTTACCAAATTTTACAGGCTCTATCCAAAAGCCATATAAGACCTGTACTGGGCTCCAGAACCAAGATACGGGCCCGATACCATCAATTTAAAAACATTCAAATTTCCAAAAACTCTTAAAATTTCAGTTAAATAATTTTCTTCAAAAATTCATTTCTCGGGCTTGGGACCTCGCAATTCAATTTCGGGCATATGCCCAAGTCCCATATTTTCCTACGGATCCTCCGGGACTGTCAAATCACAGGTCCGGGTCCTTTTACTCAAAATGTTGACCGAAGTCAACTACGATTAAATTTTTAAAGGCCAAATTAATATTTTTATCACATTTCCGCATAAAAGCGTTCTGGATATACGCCCGGACAGCGCACGCAAATCGAGGTGAGGAAAAAGGAGGTTTTAAGGCCTCGGAACACAGAATTTATTTCTAAAACAAGTGATGACCTTTTGTTTCATCACACCTTAACAACTCCGAATGACCTCAAATTTTGCATGCAAGTCCCAAATGACACAACTGACCTATACCAACTTCTGGAATAATAATACGAGCACCCGATATCAATAACATCAACACTCGATCAAACCTATCAACCTTCCAAGCCTTTAACTTTTGAATTTTTGCCAATTTAAGCCAAAACAACCTACGGACTTCCAAATTCACATCGGAACATATGCCTGAGTCCAAAATCATAATACGAAGATATTGGAGCCATCAAAACACCACTCTGATCTACACAAAAGTCAAACTCCGATTAACTCTTACAACTAAGGCCTTTAACCAAGGGACTAAGTGTCCCAAATCAATCCAAAACGCACCCGAAACCAAACCAATCACCCAACAAGTCATGTAATCACAAATATACTTATGCAAATCTGGCCTAAAATACTCAAAACGACCATCCTAGTCGTTATAAAAATGGTAGATAGCTGCGACAAAGAGTGGAGGAGATCATAATAAAGGATCGCCAAAAACCCTAGATTGGTGCAGTGGGGGAGGAGAGATACTTAGAGAGATTGGAGTGATAAGAGACCGAAGAGAGCGAATGGAGAGAATCGACTGGTTTGGGAAACGCCACCAGCCAGGGGGTAGAGGGCGAGAGGCGGCATGACGCATGCTTTGTTTTATGAAAATATTTTTCCCCAATTGGATGAAAATAAGTTGAAAGGAAAAATATTTGCCAAACAATTTATGTCAACCCTTACCAAACACACCCTTCAACTTTATTTTTATATTTTACTTAAATAAAATTAAAACTTAATTATTATCTTTAATAATATATATTTGTGATTATTTATCTATTTATATAATATTAACTATTAAATAAATTATTCGTAATTTGATATTTAAAAGCACTTTTTAAAAATCTTGATCAAATACGAGTTGTTGCTCGAAAGTACTTTTCAAATTGATTAGCTAAACACAAATTGTTTTTCTCCAAAAATACAAAAAAGTACTTTTCAAAATAAACTAATTTTTTCAGTTTGACCTAATATGCTATAAATAAATTTGTCACTAGCCTCTTTTGAAAGAGGCATAATTAATATTCAATTAGTCCGAACTGATGTTTCTTTTATTAAAAAAAATGACTAGTTCTTATCTCACAAAGTTCTAAATTGTATAACAAAGTAATGTAACTCAGCTTTACCTTCTGAATGGGAAAGAAAATCCTTTGACCCAAAAATTTCATCTAGCAAAATTTAAAATTTAAAACTATCATTGAAATTGGAAAAATGTCATAACTATCCCTTGCTTGGAGAAGAAATTAGTGCCAGATACATACAGAACAAAGATTATACAAAAAATTCTTTTATTTTCCTACTTTGTATACTTTCGAATTAATTCAATGATCATCTCATACTAAGATTATAATCCCCATTATTTGTAAATATGTGTCGATTATTATCAAGAAATGCATTCATCTCCGAATTAGACAATAACATAATTTTTTGGAAGTGTGACAAATCTATGCACCTCGGAGTGAGGTGCTGATGGTTGGCAGAGCTTCTTGATAGAAATCTAACCTACCTAGCATCAAGTTCATGGAGAAAGACACATCAGAATAAGATAAATAGAAGAAGGGATACTCAAAGAAGTATTATAAGAGATCATGCATCGGTATTGCATATTTGGCACAATGTATGCATCTCCATTTCTTTTTTCATTCCTTTATGTGATACATGATAAAGAAAAGACATGGCATATGCTCGTTCTCACCAAACAAAAAATATTCTCCGTCTCCACAAATTTCACACCAGGTTCTTTTCGATAGCCTTAGGCATAGGGATAAGGCAGAGGGCTTGGTGTTATGTAACAAAGATATTTGAAAAGATATAAAGAAGAAAACTACAAGAAATTTCCGTATTATCTTTTCGCCCATATGCAATAACATTAGTTTTTCCTCTAAACAAGGGATAATTATGACATTTTGTGAATTCTCGCAATAGTTTATAAATTTTATTAGTTGATTTTTGGGCAAAAATAAAGGGATATTGTTTTCCAACCCTAAAAGTTTAAGGAGGAAAAGTAGAATTGCCAACAGGCACATGGGTAAGAGAGAAAAGGAGTTGAGACCACAATTTAAAATAAAAGCAGGCTATTGTGTAGTATTAGGCTAAACTGGTATGAAAATGAGATTATCTTGCTATACTTATTATAAATTTATTTACTAATACTAAAGAGGTTTTAACTTAATTATAATTTAATATATAATTTATTAGTTATTAGTTGGAAATAAAGATTCCTATTTTATTAGACATTTAATAGGGAATAACTGATACACACATATCTCTCTCTTCGTCCCTCCCTGCACTTTTTTTCTTCCTTCATCTTATTGCAAGGTTATACCGAGTGAGAACCTCGCCATCCAACATAGGCTCCTGGTGATGGACTTAAACATCATGATAAAGTGGAAGAAGAGGGTTGTATGGGGTCGGCCGAGGATCAGGTACAGAGTCTGACTAAGGACAAAGCCCAAGAGTTAGGGGAGATATTGCTGGCTATGTGGGATCGGAGGACTGGTGGGGAAGCGAGTGGCATATGGACCATAACAGTGAACTGCATTAGGGAGGCTGCAAGAGAGGTGTTAGGGTCTCGAAGAGTTATTTTGGCAGTCACAAATGGGTCTGATGATAGAATGAAGAGGTCTAAGGAAAAGTATAAGCAAAGTAAACATGAGAAGAGATGAACAGAGAAGGGTATAAGAAGGCTAAGAAGGAGACGAGGTTAGCGGTCACAGAGGCTAAGACTAGAGTGTTTAGTTGTTTTTATGAAAATTGGGGGATAAAGGCAAGGATAAAGAGTATTCAGGATGGCCAAAATGAGAGGACTGAAGGCTCGTGATCTGAACTAACTGAGGTGCATTAAAAACGAGAAAGACAGAGTTTTAATGGAAGAGACACAGATTAAGCGAAGATGGCAGACTTACTTCTATAAACTCCTGAATAAAGAGAGGGACATGAACATTGTGCTGGGTGATTTGGAGCACTCCGAGAATCATTGAGATTTTAGGTATTGTAGGTGCATAAATATTGAGGAGGTCGTTGAGGCTATGCATACGATGAGCAGTGGCAGAACAACCCGGCGAGATAACTCCAATGGAATTTTAGAGGCACGTGACTAGGGCAAGATTGACATGAATTCGAGAGTATTATTTCAGCGAGGTGGGTTGACAAGGTCGGGTATTTAGTTGATCTACTTTAGTGAAGACTCGAAGTGTCCAACTGAAAATGAGCTCAATTAAAGTGTCTACCTGGTTGTCGAGGACAACTTAAATGAGCTGCTTATGTATTTTGCCTTATTTAAATATCATTTTACCAGTTAGATATACAATTTAATTGGGTATGAAAAAAGTGCCAAGTAGCAACATCCTTTCCTCATAAAGTTGAATCAGATTTGATCTCTTTATTAGTTTTATCCACTTAAATATGTGTAACGACTCGCCGGTCATTTTGAGTGCTTTACTCCCATTTTCCCTATTTGATATTTTACTTATGTGTAATTATAATTATGTTTCTTGAGGGGGTGGTTGGTTTGGTTTCGGGGAGGTTTTTGAGTGAATTGGGACACATAGTCCTAAGGTTGGAAGCTTAAGTTGTAAGAGTTGACCGGATTTTGACTTTTGTAAAGATGAATCCGGAGTGGAGTATTATGGTTCCAATAGCTTCTTATGGTGATTTTGGACTTGAGCGTCTGTTCTGATGTGGATTTGGAGGTCCGTAGGTTGGTTCAATGCTTTTTGGCGAAAGTTGAAAAGTAAAAGGTTTGGAAGGTTGATAGGTTTGACTAGGAGTTGACTTTATTGATATCGGGTTTAGATTTTAGTTTCGAGAGTTAGAATAAGTCCGTTGTATCATTTGGGACTAACATGTAAAATTTGAGGTAAATTCGAGTTGTTTAGACTTGTTCGGCGTAAGTTTTGAATTTAAAGTTCATTAGTTTCCTTAGGCTCGAATTGAGGTGCGATTCATAGTTTTGATGTTGTTTTATGTGATTTGAGGCCTCAAGAAGGTCCGTGTTACGATTTGAGATTGGATGGTGTGACTGGTCGGGGTCTTGGGGCCTCGGGTGTGTTTCAGATGGGTTTATGACCATTTCTCCATGTTTTGGCATTGCTAATTTCTGGTGTCTGGTTTCCTTCTTTGCGATCGCGAGAAGGCAGCCGTGATTGCATAAGGTATTTTGTTGGCAGGGGTGATTATTCATCGCATTTGTGTAAGGGAGCCTGCGTTCTTGAAGCTTTGGTTGGCAGTGGTCATCACGAACACGTGAATGCAGCCGCGTTCGCATAGAAGGGGAGTCCAAATGGGGCGTCAGGCTTTTAGTCTTTGGGATCATAAGGGGATGAACACATTCGCGTAGGCTTGGAGGTTGAGTGCATCACATTCATGGTTGTGATTTGCTTTCATGAAGGGTTTCTTCTGGGTAGTGTTTGGTTGTTCTTCGCGATTGCAAAGATGGTCCCACGTGGCGAAGGATATGCCTGGGCAGACTATTTTTTTAGCAGAATCCACCAGGCATTGTGCCTAGGGTTGATTTTTATATATATAACATAAAGTGCAACAATGGAGGGGGACATAAACCTGACCTCCAGAAATAAGATGAAAGGGCATTTGATTGTCCAAACATGACAACCAAATGGATCCTGTACACTATGAAGGGTTAGACCTATAATGATGTTTCAATTACCTATCCACAGATCATAGGTAGTTAGATATACAAAAACAAGCTGAAATAAACCTAGGTCAACTATACAAAAAAGTACAAGTGATCCTAAATCTACCAAAGTAGTGAGTTGGAAGATTGTCTTCCATATACAAACATTACTATATCTAATGAAAGTGTAGAAGTTCCCTAAGGAATATGGCAAAAACCATGTGGTGCTGGGAGGGGCTATATTCAACCTTGCTTTGACATTGAGTACAAAGAAAGCTAGGTTGAAGATAGCTATCAAAAAGGCCCCATAAATTGGGCTGGAGTTTTGCTGCTTCTTGCTGATGACAAAAAGGAGTGAGCATTGGCTTGCTTCATATGTCCAAGCTAGCGTGTGATCTTCAACTGGCTTTTGACTATTGCCAAGGGTGAACTTTTGTTGCTGGGAACTGGTGGGGTTGCTAGGCAGGATGGCTAGGTCTGGATCCCTAGGTGTTTCCTGCTTATTAGCTGTGTGGATGGCATGTTGTTGCTGATGGAGTTACTGTAGTGAATCAGGACGGTGGAGAGTCTCCTAAAAGATTGTCTACTGCTGATGGCCTGCTGTAGCTGAATTAGATGCAAGAAGACTGAGGTGAAGGAAGCTGATTGCTTGTGAGGCATCAGTTGGGGTGTTCTAGTTGCTGTATATGCCCAAAGATTGGGTGACTGCAGTGTGTGCGTGAGAAAGGTGTGATAGACTATGGTGAATTGGTGCATTTTCAGTGGAATGAGCATCTGGGATGCTAGTACCACACACTGAAAAAACATCAATTGACCAAAGCTATTCAATGTACCTATAAAAAAGAACAAATCTATTAGCAAAAAAGGAGCTTTAAAGCTCCTTATTATGAGAGAGGTACTCTGTTTCCAGGTTCTTGAGGATTCTAGAATCAGAGTGTGGGTGGTAGCTGCAGTTTGGTATGATTGAGGAGAGATTGTAGATGATGGGGGGAGCTTGAATTCTTGCTTAACAATTACTCTCAGGTTCTTGTGTTTGCTAAGGTGAATTGTCTGGTTGTTGCTGTGGTTAGGAGGGTGCTATAATGGATGAGTTCCATAATCACTCCTAACTAGGGTGGAACAATGTTGGATTGTGGTGTTAAAAGTGTTGGGTTGATTGGTTCTCAACATGGAGCTGCATCCTGAATTTGCAGGAAGGTCTGCATTTTCTGTAATTGCTGCAACTGTTTTTTCCCTGGCACCTGATTGCAGGTTCTTGTGTGGACTGCTGTAGTTGTTTTTGTTTGCAGAAGGTGGCAAATCATAGCTGCAGGAAAATGGTGCCCTACAGTACTGAAGACCAAGGTTAACTTCAGGTTTTCTTGAAGAATTGATGGCCTGTTGCATTTTGAGCTATTCGATCTGTTGGTATTCTGTGTTACATGCCCAAGAAAATTGATGCAACTAGAGGAGGTTGAGCATCCCTGATGCTAATACCACTCCTGCCAATTTCCTCAAAGATCTGTGACTAACTTCAGTACCTGTAAAAAGAAGAAAACATGTTAGGAGAAAGGGTTTTGCCCCTAGGTTCTTGTGTGTTCTGGAGGCATAGAGGAGTTTTGGATTATGGAAAAAGAAGGAGGGATGAAGCTATTGCATCTATCTTAATTTCTGAACTTGGAGGTACAGAAGCTGAGAACAGAGCTGTGAGTTATTGGTTGGAGGTGGATGCTTTTGATGATCTGTTTTTTGGTCATCTTCAGTTGTGGGAAGATGATGGGTGAATGGTGATAGGGTGTTGGTTTTATTTGTAGATGATGTTGCTGCATCTGTAGACTGCAGCATCCCTGAGAACACCCCAAGTATTTAAGCATAGTGAAGCAAGGGACCCCTGCTGAGAAGAAAATAGAGGAAAACTGGGCCTTTCTGTCTGCTTTTGCACCATAGTCAATTCCCTGGTTCTTGTGTTTACTGGTGTATGAATGATGGTTTGAGAAGCTAACATCAGGGGGTGTTTTATAGGTGTTGCATTGGTGGCTTGGGATCAGAAATGGTTGGCATGGAGTTGATGTGAGATTGGAAATAGTGGTGCATGAATTGGTATTAAGACCCACAATATTTGCATTATTCCATTGATACTCCTCCAATAGATTGAGCAATAGAATTACTAATACCACACAAGGGAGGAATACTAATGGATTATGCAAATAACTGGAAGGAACACTTACAAAAAAGAAGAAAAAGTTTAGTTCGGGAGGTATCTGATCTGTTCCTATCCCCCTGAGTCTGGTTATGTATTTGGTGACCTTTCTTCATAGCTCAGCCCTAAGCTTTGCTGTGACTGCTCCCTCAACTGAAGTAGAATCAATCATGACCATTAGAGGAGGAAGGACTGGTGGCTTGTTGTGTAGGAGTCTTAATCCTCCTGGTTGTCTTGTGTTTAAAAGCTGGGGTGCCTAGATAGTCTTGCAAAATCTGCCACCTGATCATGTTTGGAAGAGAAAAAGTGGAGATGTGATCGGTCATTGTATTGATTGCATGGTTGAGCTTTGACAGAGAATCAGCAGGCAATTGGCTTCTCTGTACACATGAGAACACATGAATCTTTCACATTGTTTGCTGAGGGCTATGAGTTGCTTCAACTTCATTTTCAAAGACTAAGGGAAGTTTTTGCCATTGGTCAACCACTGGATTAGGAGTGCAGAATCAGTTTCCAGATGAACCTTGGTGAAACCATTGTTCAAACACCATTGAATTCCTAAGAGTGCTGCTTCAGTTTATGTAGAATTGTTTGTGCCTTCCCCTAAAGGAGCAACTATGGCATGAATGAAAGAGCATTTGTGGTCTCTAATAATCACTCCTGCTCCTTCTTTCCTAGATTTGTAAGAGCACTTCCATCACTATTGATTTTCACAAAGCCATTGTTTGGTTTTTCCCAAGTAACTTGAGTAGACAAAATCTGGTGCTCAAGCCTTTCTATGAATGTGTATAACTCATGCCAGTTAAGGGGCCACTTGATGTCAGGGAAATTAGCTCTCAACAACAGATTGATGTCAGAATTTATAGAGAAAAGGACTCTGGTAAGAGATGAATTTTTGCCCCCATATTTGGCACTGCATCTGTTCTTCCACAGATTCTAGCTGATGATGATGGGAAGGATGTGAAGAATGAGTTTCTGAACCTCATTATGGCTGTTTAAGCACCACCATTTCATTAGGAGGAGTCTGAGGGGAATTTGTTCTGTTTGCCCTCCAACTGGACCACTGAATCTCCCCCACACAATTCTGGCAAAATTTCCCACACTAAAAAGATGATCCATTATTTCATTGGTGTGAAAAGAGCAGCATACACACCTTGTAACAGTAGGAGAACTAAAGGAGAGAACCCTATCATCAGTAGGAAGCTTGTTTCTGAGGGCTCTCCACAGGCAAAAGGACCACTTGAAGGGGATCTTTTTATGCCAAGTCATTTTATTGGAGAAGTTAGGTTGTTTCCTTTTCCTGATCACATCCCATGCAGAAGCACATGTGAACTTACCATTTGCATTAGGAGTCCAAATGGCTTCATCAGGAGTGTTGATATTGAAGAAGATGGGAGTTTGCATTATTTGAGGAATGAGTAGAGCAGGGGCAAGCTCATTGAGTTTTTGAATGTTCTAGTTACCCTCAGCCCAAAAATTGCAGACTCGGACATTCCCAGGTCTACCACCTTCATTTCTGTGTTGTTCTAATGGCCCAGAGCCCAACCAATTATCCCACCAGAAACTGCAATTACCTGGGTGTAGCCTCCACCTTATGTTCTTTTCTGCTTCCTTCTTATTAAACATCATTCTTTTCCATGCTTGAGATTGACCAGAATCCCATTTTTTGGAGATGGGATTGGATCTCTGACAATATTTGGCCTTTAGGAAACTACTCCACAGAGATTGAACAATTCTAAAGTGCCACCACTGCTTGAATTCCATAGATTTGCAGATGTCTGCAATAGTTCTGAAGCCCAGACCTCCTTTTTCAACTGGAAAGCACAGTTTTTGCCAAGAAGCCTAGTGGTATTTCATTCTGTTATTCTCCATGCCTAGAAAAAATTTACTGCAAGCTTCTCTATTTGTTTCTGGGCTGTTTTAGGAGGAGAGATAGCTGACAACAGGTGGATTGTCATGGATTGAAGAACATGTTTTATCAAGGTTGCCCTTCCCCCATGGGAAAGCATTTTGCCATGTCGATCTCTAATTCTCCCAACTATTTTGGATGTAAGGTTGTTGAAGTGAGATATTCTCAACCTGCCAATGTACAGAGGACATCCAAGGTAGGTTAGTGGGGATGTTTTCTTTGTGAAACCTGTGATTGATTGGACTCTTCTGATAGTAGACTGAAATGCACGAGGAGATGACATGAAGTGACTCTTGTGCCTATTGATTTGTTGACCAGATGTGTTTTCATAGTTGTTTAGAATCCACATGATCCTTTGCAGAGAAGACCTGCCCCCAGATGAGAATATTATGATGTCATCAACAAAACTAAGGTGATTAACTTGTGGACCATCCTTTCCATATAGAACCCATTGAAAAATTGACTGTGGTTGAGAGTATTAAGCATTCTAGAGAGCAGTTTAGCACCTATGATGAACAAGGAAGGGTCTAGAGGATCTCCTTGTTTTAGACCTCTAGAGGAGTGGAAGAAACCAAACCTTGTGCCATTGACTATGACTGAGTACCAGTTATTGGACATGGTCCTCCAAATCATGTCAATAACCATCTCACAGAAGCCCATTCTTCTTAACATTATGCAAGTGTAGCTCCTTGACACCCTGTCATAAGCCTTGGCCATGTCTAGCTTGATGACAATATTAGAGCCTTCATTTGGCTTCTTGATACCATGAACTATCTCTTGTGCCAGCATGATGTTCTTTGAGATATTTCTACCTTTAACAAAGCCAAACTGATTTGCTGATATTATTCTAGGGAGGATAGGAGCTAGTCTAGAGCAAATGACTTTGGAGATGATCTTGTTGATGAAATTGCTTAGATTGATGGGTCTAAATTCAGTTAAAGAGTTGGGAAATTCCACCTTGGGCAATAGCACTAGACATGCACTGGTCATATACTTTGGCATGCTACATCCTCCAAAGAAATCTAGGACAACATTCAACATGTTAGCTTGATGATGTCCCAGAAGATTGGTAGAACTTGCCATTGAAGCCATCTGGCCCTACAACACTGGTGGGGTTCATGGAGAAGACAACCTCTTTGAGTTCAAACATGGTAGGATCTGCTAAAAGGATGTCATTATCATCCTGAGTGATCATTAAAGGAATGCAAGAGAGCAGATCCTCTTTAATGGTTCCTACCGGATTAGAGAGAAGGCTTTGGTCGTAATCACATGCAGCATTACCAATAGCCTCATCACCTTGGATCCATTCTCCTTCTTCATCCTTGATCTTGTGAATATATAGCTTTCTTCTTCTGCCTCTGATTAAGCCATGGAAATATTTAGAGTTGGCATCTCCTTCTTTGAACCATTGCAATTGAGTTTTCTGCTTTAGAATGCTCTCCTTCAACTTCATATATTTGATGTACTGGGCTTTAATTTCATGAAGAGCTGCTCTGTCAGATTCTTCATTAGTCTCAGCCCAAGTCATCTCTACTGCCTTAACTTGTTGTTCATAATCTTTTGATTTTTGGAAGATATCACCATATTCCTATCTTGACAACCTGCTCAGACCATTAGCAAGTGCCTTAAGCTTCTGATAGAATATCCACATTGCTTCTCCATTCACATCTTTGTCCCAGATCTCTTGAACAAAAGGTTTGAACTTGACATTGTCAACCCAACAATTCAGGAATCTGAAATACTTCTTGCCATTTTCATTCCTCACATTGATTTCCATTAGGAGGGGGGTGTGATCTGAACCAGCTGAAGCTAGGTGAGAGACAGTAGTAGTAGGGAAAGTAGCTAGCAATTGATCATTAACCAGGCCTCTGTCTAGCCTCTTCCATACAATAGAACACTGCCCTCTACCATTGGACCAGGTGCATTTAGGACCGTAGAAACCTAAGTCCACCAAACCACAGTCCTCCATCATGCGTAGGAAATCTATACTTTTGCTCATTTGATAGGGAATGTCCCTATCTTTTTCTCCACGGAAGCAATTACATTGAAATCACAAATCACACACCAGGGATTGTCATAGCTGACAGATTTTAGTCTAAGAGCATCCTACAGTGGTCTTCTCAATGCTGGCTTGCATTTGGCATAGACTACTGTGATGTAGAATATGTTGTCATTTTTCAACATGTCTCATTTGTAGGGTCAGTTGTTGTTCATACTGTTCCACACCTGATGCAGTGAATTCTTTGTCCCAAATCACCTAGATTTTGTCATTAACATTGGAGGCAGCATGATGCATGGAAAGTTGGAGTTTGAAGAGGTTAATATGAGAGTTGTAAAGGAAAGGTTCCAGGATAGCAATGAAGGAAAGCTTGTGGATATGTTTCAGGATTTTGAGCCTTTCAATAGCTTCAGAGGTCCTACCGCCTCTTGCATTCCAAATGATTGTACTAATCATTGGAAGGAGGATTTTAGGTTGTGTTTTGGTGGGACACTGCTACTTCTACTTCTAGCAGCTCTGCACCTGGTTATCCTTGGTGAGGGACTCTTTCTGGATGAAAGTGTTGCAGGATCAACATTTTCCTGGTTTGAATTTCCATTCACTACAACAATCAAGAGTTCATAGTGTTGTTCCTTTTCAAGATCTTCTTCACTAGAATCATTGTAAACATCTTGTTCCCCAATTATGTCATCCTCAGATTCAATTGGTCTGTACTCATCTTGCTGTGGAGTATATCTGTTGAGAGGACATTCATCTAGAACCATTTCTAAAAGGATGCAAGTGGTTTTTTCTGTGGGTGCTGGTAAGAACAGAAGTGGCTTTGTGTATTTTGGATGTGAGGTTCTTATCATTGGTGGGTAGATCTGATTCATTCCCATCTGAGGTTGGTTCTTTATTGGATAACAAAGGTTGGGAAAGGGAAGGATTTACTATTACTGAGTTCCTGTAAACAGGGGATTCCACTGTTGCTTTAGGGTCAGGCTTGAATCTTTGCTGGATTGTAGGGCTCGAAAACTGGGTATCATCAGGTGGTTCATTTATACCGATTCCTGCATTTTTGTCCTCATAGCTTTCCTCTTTTTCTGACTGGGTTTTTTTTTCTGAGACTGGACTTGAAAATCAGCTGCAACTTTGGCTTTTCCTTTGAGCAGGGCTTTCATTTGTGCAGAGTGATCTTCTTCAGAGCTGAAGGACTCTGAATCCTCCTCAACAATCACATTTTCAGAATTCTGGGCTTTTTGTTTGCCTGAATTGGAGACTGGGGTAGCAGGGTTGAATGATCAAGCCTATGGTCATTCAAGCACACTCATGCAAAACATGAGGAAACTCTTCCCCATTTGGTACCCCTTCTTGTATATCTATAGGTTTCTCCTGACAATTCTCCTTTTCTCCTTTAGCTACACCAGAGTAAGAAACATCCGGGGGGGGGGGGGGAAATCAGGGGAATGGGATGATTCTGAGCTCCAGAATCTACACTCCTCTCCAGTTGAGTTGGAGGATTGATAGGAGGCATACCTGGTGGTTGTGATGACTGTGTGACCTGTTGTTCAGTTTCATTTGGTATGGCCTGCTGCTGTTGAGTATTTGGTTGTTTTGGCATATAAACTTGTTGCTGTCTCTTGCTTTGGGTGGTACCTTTAAAGTTCTTTTTCTTTTGAGTCTGCCATTCCTCTTCTGTGATCTCAGCTACAACACTGTGATGTTCTGCTACCTTTTGCTGTTCTGCTGTCATATGGTTTTTCCTTTGATCTTGTGCATCTGATTTTGGTATTCCCCCTTGTTCCTTCTTTTGGTTCTTGCTTGTTCCTGCTTCATCTTTGGACTTCTTTTGATTGGTGGCACGAGAATCACTTGTTTCAACAGCCTCTTCCTCCTTTTTCTTCTTCTTTCAATCTGATTTCACAAGTGTATTGAGAATGGCCCAAATGCCTGCAGTGACTACAGTAGGCAAGCACATTATCATATTGGACCTCCAGCCATTCTCCATCACCATTCTCATCTTGATCCTCATCATAGCTAAGCCTAACATGATGAAGTCTTTCTTTGGTAAGGTCAACTTGAATCTTTACCTTGGCGACACTTCCCCTTGTTTTCTGAAAGGAAGCCAAATCCAGATAAAGTACCAATAGGTGACAGTAATGGTGTAAGTATTTCCATGTAATACAAGTGCCATGGTAACTCCAGGATAACCACCCATATTGGCACAATGGGTGAATCTTCATTTGGCTTGAATGCAAGAGACCATGCTTCCAATATCATCATTTGACCTTGGATGTACATATATTGTTTGGCCCATATAGTGGAATGATCATACTCATTATCCAGGTCAATGTACACAGTCCTAATATTGAAAGGAGCTATCTTGACTGCACCTCTAAGCTCAGTTTGGCAATGAAGCTTCTTCTAGTGACTTCCATTCTAGGCATTGTATTGGAGAACTTGCCTACTACTGTGAATTTGCACCTGTTAGCAAATCTCACCATGTAGTCATCCCTTTTGAATATTACTGCAGGTTGGCCTTGTTTGGTAGTTATCTTTGGAGGGGTAAATGTTATGGGTTCAATCTCAACCTCATGCCCAGATCTGAGCCTTGTGACATAAGAGTGAGTGACAGTAGGAGGTGGTGGTGGTGTACTGACAACTGGTTTATTTTTATTGGAAGGTTTACTCACTTGTGGGGTGGGATTGATAACTGGTGTATTCTGTTTGCTAGACTGGCTAGCTGGTGAGCTATTTTTTGCAGGGGGTTTCTGGATTTTCTTGAAGTTGTTTGGTCTATCAAAGTTGGAGGAAATATTTACCGGGGCATTGGCATTAGGGATGGGATTTAGGTTGGTTTGGTTCTTAAGCTTTTGGGTGGCTTGATCCTCAGTTTTGATAGCCTGCTTCACAGATGAGGGGACAACAACTGGGGTGGGACAATTGACATTTTGAATTGTTTCTGAAGCAACACCTGTTCCAGTACCTTCATTACCATTTACAGGAGCTTGAGGAGTAGTTTTCAAGGCCATTTGAGTCCCTTGTAACACTGATCCACCAATGCCTGCTGCCTGCAATTCTGATGAAGTAACCAATGGTTGGCCATTGATTTTTTGGGTTAGGTCTTGTGAATTCTTTTGACGAGTAACTTCCTGATGCTCTTGTGATGCTTGTACCGCAGTTTGAACTCCCATTTGAGCATCAAAGGTTGCCTTGGCATTTTGTCGAACACCTGTGGAAGTTAGTGCTACAGAATCACCTTTTTGAATATTCGAGCAGATTGGCTTGATGAAAATTTGATTTGGAGGGTGGGAAACACTCTCCTGATGAGCAGGAACCGTTTGGCATTGGTTTTGAAGCAATTGGTTCACCGGAACACCATGGCCGACCAACTGGTGAAGTTCTGGTTTGTCAATTGATCATGGTGATCAATTGACTTGTTAACTTGACTTAAAACTTTGTGTACCTGTTACTTAGATGATGTTAAAGCATTTCCAATTGATTGTTGTGGACAAATTGGCCCAGAGAAGAGGGGGTCATTTCGTCGAACACTTGGAGAGTCCAGACTGCCTGTGATGGAGGATTGCAAATTGGAGCAATGGGTTGATACCCATGTGAAATTGGTGATTCTAACATGTTCTCCTCATCAAGATGAGCATTTTGGTACCTTTCTTTTTTATTTTGAACAGCAGGAACTCCATTTTCGGCCACCTCTGTGTCGCCGGCGATTTGCAAGTGATCGTTGTTGGTGATTCCCACGGTGGAATCACCTGAATTTTGGTGAGGAGATGCGCCTTGGTGTGGAGAACAATCTCCACGATTTACAATTTCTATATTTGATCCAGAATTGATGAGGGAATTTTTTGGAGCTCCCAGGCGACTGCGTGCTACAGTGATCGCCACACCCTTTCTTTGATTCGTAGTAGCCGGGGAATTGTTTGGATAATCTGCTTTGGGGGGGGTTGTGCGCCTTGTTAAGGCGCTTCTTTGGCGACTGGTTCGGTGGATTTTCACCGGTGGACAGCGAGAACCGTCCATTTTTGTTGGAACAGGCACTGTAGCGAAAAATCGCCCTGTACGGAGAGAAAACAGATTTTTTGCGGCGCTGTTGGCAAATGAGGTGGGGATGGGCAGACTATTTAACATCTCATTTCGATGGGTTTGGTTATTATATCACATTTGTAGTTAAATAGCTCGATTTTGGGTGATTTGGAGGGGATTTCATGATTTGGATTGGGGTAAGTATTTTTTACTCGAATTTGTTATATTCTAAGATACTATAGTTGTTTTTAGCATTTAATTGGTGAAATTAAGTGAAAAAATTGGGGATTTTTGTGGAAAATTTTTTTAGATGAAATTTGATGATTCGAAGGTCGATTTGAGCTCGGATCTGGATAAAATTGGTATGGTTGGACTCGCATTTGAATGGGTGTTCAAAATTTGTGAATTTTGTCGAGTTCTAAGGTGCAAGTCTGGGGTTGAATTTTTGATTTTGATAAAGATCAAAGAATTATTGTTTGGGATTGTTTCCTATGGCATTATTTGATGATATTAGGTTGTTTGTGACTAGATTCGAGTTGTTCGAAGGCCGATTCGCGTGCGAAGGGCTTTTTGGAGTATTGATTCGTGCTTTGAGGTAAGTAACATATTTAAATTTTGATTTGAGGGTAATTATCCCCAAGGATAATATATTTGAGATGTTTTGGGGGTGAAACACATGCTAGGTGACGAGCGTTTGTGCGTGCACCAATGTATTCATAGTCTGGGTAGATTCTAGACTATCATAGGATTTGTTTGCTATCATGCCTCATTATATCTGTGTTTTCTTTACTTGATTGATTATTTGAGCTATGATTCATGTTATAAATCATGTCTAGGCTATGTACTTATTGGTTGAGACATGGTAGGTCTATTCCTGCTATTTTGAGCTATTTGCCTTAATTGTACACATATTCTCAGTCATGACACTATATCCGTGTATGATATCTCCATCTTAGTGTTTTCTTATTTTGATTTTCTCACATGTTTTTGATGCCTCATATGTGTAACACTATTGAACTGAGTACTGTTAGAGGTGTTTAACTGATACTTGAGCAGTTGATGACTAAGTTGGGCCATAGAGCCGATGTGATATTGATTTTGAGGTGACATGTGCGCCAGACCAATATTGGGCTAATTAGTACTTCTTAGGGCGACGCATGTACTAGGACCCATTATTGGGCTTTGTGATATTCATTAGCGCTTGGGTCAGCATCCGCCCTCTGGAGTCTGATATAATAGTGAGCGCAGGCACAATAATTATACGTGCTTTGATGAGGGGCATTATGCCAGGCACCCGTACAGTGCTGAGAGTAGTTGTATGATGGTGAGGGGCATTGTGCGAAGCACCGTGAGCGCGCTGAGTGTGGTTAATCTTGATGGTTTCACCGTGATAATATTGACTTGACATGTGTACTGACATGTAGGCATAGAGATGTACTTTCATCATGCTAACTGGTAAATAAATTGTTTTATCCGTGTTGAGCTTTAACTATTATGGTTGGAAAGCATCTGTAAGTTTATGTAACGTGAATGAACTGAACATGATATTATTGAGTTATTTACTTATACCGTTCCTTATATCCCGAGTGTTTACTTATTATTGATATTGTTCACTGACTGTTTCTTCTGAGCTCGTCACTGCTTTCCGCCCAAGGTTAGGTTGTTACTTATTGAGTACATGGGGACGGTTGTATTCATACTATACTCTGCACTTTGTGTGCATATACAGGTACTCCTAGATGCGGCGATCTCTAGTGTTGTGTTGGTACTATCTTTTGGGAGACTATGAGGTAGCTGCTATGTCGTTCGCAGACCTTGAAGTTCTCTTTTGTTTATTTTTGTTGTTTTTGTTCTATTGTTCAGACAGTTGTATTGAGGATGTGACATTGTATTTTGATATTCAGTAGTGCTCATATAATCGTTGACACCAGATTCTTGGGATGGTTGTAGTAGTGTTATCATTGTTCTATATTTCACGATATTTCTGTTGTTAAGATTATCACTTTCTATTTATTAATTTTATTGATATTGAGAATTTGTTGGCTTGCCTAGCAAGTAGTATTTGACGCCATCACGGCTCCAGTGGAAGTTTGGGTCGTGACAAGTTGGTATCAGATCACTAGGTTGCCTAGGTCTCACGAGTCATGAGCTAGTTTAATAGAGTCTTGGGATCAGTACGGAGACGTTTGTACTTATCTTCGAGAGCCTACCGAACTATTAGGAAATTTCACTTTCTTGTATCCTTTTTGTGTGGATTTGTTAACTCCGAAGTCTGAACATTTACTCTTCTATTCTCTCACATATGGTAAAGACACATTTTGCCGATCAGGCACCAGTACAACCAGTCAGGGCCGCGAGAGGCCACGGCTGAGGCAGAGGCCGAGTTTGGATTCACGCACTACAGCTAGAGCAGCACTTGTGGAGTCACCAGTTGCTTTAGTGGAGGAGCAGGTTCCACATACTATTGAGCCGGTGGGACCAGCTCAGACACTGGCGGTACCTATTGTCAAATTGGGTCTTCCGGAGGCTATGACTCAGATTTTGAGTGTGTGCACGAGCTTGGCTCAGGTGGTTACGATTCCGGATGCACTAGCTACCTCACTCGTTGGGGTAGGAGCCCAGACTCCCATCGTCCATATACTAGAGCAGCTAGATCAGGGTTATGAGACACCATGGGTGTTACCAGTCCAGCAGTTATTACTGCTCGGGCCAAGGTTGTTCCACCTATGACTGATGAGGAGTAGAAGATGTTGGAGAGATTTAGGAAGCTTGATCTGCTCGAGTTCAGTGGAAGAGAGTCAGAGGATGCTCAGGATATTCTGGACCAATGTCATCAGATTCTTCGCACCGTGGGCATTGTGGATATTAGTGGAGTTGCTTTCACTACCTTTCAGTTGAAAAGAGCAGCCTACATATGGTGTCAGACTTTTGAGTAGGGCAGGCCAGCTGACGCAGCACTACTTACCTAACCTGAGTTCTCAGTTCTCTTCTTGGAGAAGTTTGTTCCACGGACTCGCAGAAAGGATCTGCTTAGCAGCTACCCTAGGGTGATATGAATGTGACTCAATATGAGATGAGATTCACAGATTTAACACGTCATGCCATATGGTTGGTTCCTACCGAGAGAGAGAGAGAGAGAGAGAGAGAGAGAGAGAGAGAGAGGAATAGGAGGTTCATTGATGGCCTCAATTATGGACTACGTTACAGTTTGGATCGAGAGGTCGAGATGGCTGCTATGTTTGACCACGTGGTCGAGGTTTCTAGGCTTTTGGAGCAAGTTCTCAGGCTTGAGCGCGAGGAGCAGGAGGGAAAGAGGCCCCATGGTTTAGGTGGTTTTAGTGATACCTTGTTTGGAGTAGTAGAGTTCCGTTACATCACAGCAGAGGCTGTCCTTTCAAGCCCGCTCAGGCGGCTCATCAGTTAGCCACAGTTCATACAATGCTCATCCGGCTCAGTCACCACACAATTCACTCCCAGCTCAGAGCTCTTACCGTGCTCCATCATTTCATGATTATTTAGTACCAGCTTCTTTTAGTGGTTACTCCAGTTCACGAGGTATGATTCAGGCCCCGTAACCATTTTCGGGTTGAGGTTGCTATGAGTGTGGAGAGTTGGGGCATGTGAGGAAGTATTGCGGTAGTTATTACAGAGATCCAGTCATTAGGGAGGCCAGACTATGGCTCCCGCACCAGTTGCTACACCACTCGCTCAGCCAGCTCAAAGTGGAGGTTGTACGGGTCGATGTCGCCCTAGAGGGGGATGCCAGTCTGATGGTGGTCAGGCCCATTTCTATGCTTTTTCTACTAGACTAGAGGTAGATGCTTCTGATGTCGTGTCACGTTTATGTTTCTGTGTGCCACAAAGATGCTTTAGTGTTATTTGACCCTGGTTCCATTTATTCATATGTGTCATCATACTTTGCTCGTTATTTGAACATGCCTTATGATTCTTTAGTTATGCATGTTCATGTATCTACACCAGTGGGAGATTCTATTATGATAGATAGGTTATATCGGTCATATGTGGTGACTATTGGGGGTTATGAGACGAGGTTTCATCTCTTATTGCTCAACACGGTAGATTTTGACGTGATTTTTGGCATGGATTGGTTGTCATATCATGGCATTCTTGATTGTCATGCTAAGACCGTGATGTTGGCGATGTCGAGTTGCTGAGGTTGGAGTGGAGAGGCTTCCTAGTTCTTGTTCCTAGTAGAGTGATTTCATATTTGAAGGCTCAACGAATGATTGAGAGGAGTGTTTGGCATATCTGGCCTTCGTGAGGGATGTTATTGTTGGTACTCCTACTGTTGAGTTAATTTCGGTAGTGAGGGATTTTCCAAATGTATTTCCTGCAGACCTGTAAGGCATGCCATCGATGGGGATATTAATTTTGGTATTGACTTGGTGCTGGGCACTCAGCCTATCTCTATTCCACCGTATCACATTGCACATGTAGAGTTGAAGGAATAGTCACAGGAGCTACTTGATAAGGGTTTCATCAGGCCTAGTGTGTCACCTTGGGCTGCACCAGTTCTATTTGTGATGAAGAAGGATGGTACTATGAGGATGTGCATTGACTACATGTAGCTAAACAAAGTTATAGTCAAGAACAAGTACCCAGTACCGCGTATTGATGATTTGTTTGAGCAGCTTCAAGGTGCTAGAGTGTTCTCAAATATTGATTTGAGATTGAGGTACCATCAGTTGAAGATCTGGAATTTAAATATTCCAACGACGGCATTCAGGACTCGCTATGGTCACTTTGAGTTTCTGGTGATGTCTTTTGGGCTGACCATTGCCCCAACCACTTTTATGCGCTTGATGAACAACGTATTTCAACCTTATCTTGATTCCTTTTTCATAGTTTTATCGATGATATATTAGTGTATTCACGCAGCTAGGAGGTTCATGAGCAATAATTGAGGATCGTGCTCCAGACATTGAGGGAGAAGAGCTATATGCTAAATTCTCCAAATGCGAGTTTTGGCTTGATTTAGTAGAATTCTTGGGCCACATGGTGTCCAGTGAGGGGATTAAGAAAGATCCGAAGAATATTGAGGTAGTTGAGAGTTGTCCCAAACCGTCTTCTGCAACTGAGATCCAGAGTTTCCTTGGTTTTGCCAGGTATTACCGCCGTTTTGTGTAAGGGTTTTCATATATAGCAGCCCCATTGACTAGATTGACCCAGAAGGGTGCCCCACTCAGGTGTTCTGACGAGTGTGAGGAGAGATTTTAGAAGCTCAAGATCGCTTTAACTACAACTTGAGTTCTGGTTTTTCCTTCGAGATTGGGTTCTTATTCCATCTGTTGTGATGCTTCAAGGATTGTCATTGGATATGTGTTGATGCAGGATGGTAGAGTTTTTCCTTATGCTTCGCGTCAATTGAAGCCCCATGGGAAGAACTACCTGGTACATGATTTGGAGTTGAAAGCCATTATTCACACGCTGAAGATTTGGAGGCATTATCTTTATGGTGTATCTTGTGAAGTGTTCGCGGATCACAGGAGTTCCTAGCAATTATTCAAGCAAAAGGATATGAACTTGAGGCAGCGAAGGTGGTTAGAGCTTCTAAAGGACTATGATATTACCGTTCTTTATCAGCGGGGAAAGGCCAATGTGGTGGCCGATGCTTTGAGTAGGAAGGTTGAGAGCATGGGGAGTCTTTCTTATATTCCAGTTGGGGAGAGAGCATTAGCATTGGATGTTCAGGCTTTGGTCAATCAGTTTGTGAGGTTGGATATTTTAAAGCCTAGTCGTGTTCTTGCATATGTAGTTTCACGATCTTCTTTGTTTAAGTGCATCAAGGTGCGTCAGTATGATGATCCCCACTTGCTTGTCCTGAAGGACACAGTGCAACACGGTGATGATAAGGAGGTTACTATTGGTTATGATGGGGTATTGAGGATACAGAGTCGGATCTATGTTCCAAATGTGGATGGGTTGCGAAAGCTGATACTTAAGGAGTCCTATAGTTCGCGGTATTCCATTCATCCGGTTGCCGCGAAGATGTATCATCATTTGAGGCAACACTATTGGTGGTGGAAAATGAAGAAGGATATTGTTAAGTATGTTGCTCAGTGTTTGACCTATTAGCAGGTGAAGTATGAGCACCAGAGACCCGGTGGGTTGCTTTAGAGCCTTCATATTCTTGAGTGGAAGTGGGATCATATCACTATGGATTTTGTAGTTGGACTACCATGAACCTTGAGCAGATTTGATGCAGTATGAGTTATTGCAGACAGACTGACCAAGTCTTCAAACTTCATTCCGGTCATGACTACTTACTTTTTGGAGTAGCTGGCTCAAATTTACATTCGTGAGATTGTTCGCGTTCATGGTGTGCCCATATTTATTATCTCGAATCGAGGCACTCAGTTCACATTGTATTTTTGGAGAGTGGTGCAATGAGAGTTGGGAACATAGGTCGAGCTAAGTACGACATTGCATCCCAAGACAGACAAGCAGTCTAAGGGCACTATTCAGATCTTGGAGGATAATTACGTGCCTGTGTTATTGATTTTGGGAGTTCATGAGATCAGTTTCTTCTGTTAGCAAAGTTCGACTACAACAACAACAACAACTATCAGTCGAGTATTAGATGGCTTCTTATGAGGCCTTATATGGGAGGCAGTGTCATTCTCCATTTGGTTGGTTTTAGCCTGGGGAGGCTAGATTGTTGGACATTGATTTGGTACAGGATGCTTTGGAGAAAGTGAAGTTGATCCGGGAGCGGCTTCGTACAACACAGTCCAGGCAGAAAAGTTATGCTGATAGGAGGGCTCGTGATATTGCATATATGGTAGGTGAGAAGATTCTACTCAGAGTTTGCCCACGAAGAGTGTGATGAGGTTCGGTAAGAAGGTCAAGTTGAACCCTAGGTATATTGGTCCTTTTGAGGTTTTTGAGAGGGTTGGAGAGGTGGCCTACAAACTTGCCTTGCCACCTATTCTATCGGGGGTTCACCCAGTGTTTCATGTTTTCATGCTTTGAAAGTATTATGGTGATCTGTCTCATGTTTTGGATTTCAGCACGGTGCAGTTAGATGGGGATTTTACTTATGATGTGGAGCTGCCATTTTGGATCGGCAGGTTCTGAAGTTGAGGTCAAAGAATATTGCATCGGTGAAGGTTCATGGGAGAGGTTAGCCGATCGAGGAGGCTACTTGGGAGATCGAGCAGGAGATGCGGAGCAGATATTCTCACCTTTTTGAGATTCCAGGTATGACTCTAGACCCGTTCGAGGACGAATGTTTATGATAGAATATATGAGTCCACCAAACTATATAGAGACCAGGTCCTATGTAGGTTTCCACAGATAATGCTAATGAAACAGTAAGTAAATGGAACAAGGAACTTTTACGTGGAAAAATCCCTGCTCAAGGGGATAAAAAACCACGACCTACACTGGTAGGATTTCAACTTCACTATGAGCAATCTTTTAGATTACAACCTATGCAATCTAGGAATACACCTATTACAAGCCACTTTGCAATACACCTATTACAAATACTTTAACTCATGACTAACTCTAGTCACGACACAAACACTAAAGGTTTATGGTTTACAGGGGGTTCCTAATTAAAGCTTCTAGATAAGCAAAGTAGGAATTACAATGAAGAATAATTACAAAGTTACAACTCAACTAAGGACATACATGATACTTGCTGTAGGAACTGGTCCGTAGTAGTATTGTACTTTGTTCTTGATGCACTTGAGAATTGAATGCTTGACAGATGAACGCTTGAAGTGATTGAATGAATTATCAAGTGTTCAAGTGATGTTTTCTTGTAATACTCTTTGTTAATACAACTTGGATGACAACACTTGAATGATGTAATCACTTGGTTGGTCAAAGGGGAGTGACTGCTATACTTTGCTGCACTGTTTGCGTGTACAGTGCAGGCAGTCACTTTCCAGCTGTAGACAGTTGACTTCGTACTACTGTCAGGGAAACACAAGTGGATCAGGTCCCTGTGTTAATTCTTTATCTTATGAAGTCATAGCAACTTACATTAGCTCGAGTCAGTTGATTGAGCTGTGTACCAAGTGTGTCAAGTCCCTTATCTGGTTCGTTGACAGTACGTTTGTTAGATCATCAAAAAATAAAGCTAAGGTATTGTAAACCCATCAATTTCTCCATTCTTGATGATGAAAAACTTAGAAATTGATAACCCATATGCAGAGCAAAATAAACCAGATGAAGTAATAGGAACTTCGCAAGTTCCCTTTGGCTTTATGCTTCTCCCTTAATCAGATCCCATGTTTCAATTATATTCCCCCTTTTGGCACCATTAAAAATACACAAGCAAGCAATCAGCATAAAGAAGTCTAGCCTAGCTAACTCATGCCACATATGCGCACACCATATGATAGAAAAGAGAAGCCCAGTAACATAAGCATTAATAGCAAAAGAGGAGAGCCTTCATTAATTTTTACAAAATATAATCCTTTTCCATTACAGCAACGGCAGATTTGGACCGTTAATAGCGGGAGCAGTACAAGTGAATTCCATCCATATCACAAAAAAGAAAAACAAAAACAACTACCATAGAGTCATCAAAACAGAAAAGATAAACTGGAAACTAGTCACTGGTCACCGGTGGTTTAGCCTAGGGGACACTAGAGGGAGAGGACTTAGAAGCTGCAGCAAGAGTGTTGAGAACGACATCTATTCGAGCATTTGCTGAAATTTGCTCTGCGAGCAGTTTCTTCTTCAGGTTCTCAACCTGTTGCCTGAGATCAACATTTTCTTTGGTCAAACGAGCAACCTCTGTATTTGACCCTGGTGCCTTTTGAGTCTGACTTAGCTGATTCTCTAGAATAGAATTCATTGCCTTCAACTTCCTAATCTCCTCAGTAGCACTATGGGCATTGATAAGCTGTGAGATCGTCGAAGTGCTTCCTACCCCTCCACATTTTCAACACATTCGCATTCCTCCAAAGTAGTTTGCGGGAAGGTCTGCTTCATGGTCCCCATGTTGTGCTGTCCCAAAGGCACATCAAATAACTTGAAGACATGCGTGAGAAGAAATCCATAGGGAAGACCATGATTTCCATCTTTGAAAGCTGCCACCTTTTGCATGTGCTCAATCATTATGGCTGGCAAATTAACAGATCGAAAACCATCCAGTGCTTCCATTAGATACGGATCAGACTTGGATGTTATAGACCTCCTCTCAGCACGAGGTAGCAGGACCTTGTTTACCAACTCAAATAGGAGCTGATACACAGGAAGCAAAGCTTTCTTATGCACTTGTTCCCTCCGATGGACTGCTCCCTCCTTTACTATAGCATGATTAAAGTTTGAGCGACAGACATAACAGAAGACATACCGTCAGCAGGAACCTTAAGTATGTCTCCAAGGAGAGCAGAGTCCATAACAATGTCAACTCCATTGACCAGGGCACAGATATGGTCAGATTCAGCAGTGAAGAGGTCAGCATAGAAACTTTGGACCTCATCCTCATAGACCTTGGGTACATCCACCTTGAACAGATGTCCCCACTATTGAAATCGACCATTTCAAGTATTTGCCTCATACTAGCCATCTCAGATATTTCTGGGTCAAATGTGCGACCCCACATAACTTTCTGGTATCTCAACCTTTCTTTACCAGACACACTTTCACGTTTCACTTTCTTCATAGAATCGGGTTCCTTCACATTCTCCAATTTTCTTTTACCAGACTTCACACTAGACTTACCCTTTCCACTTGATTTCACTAGAATATCCTCGTCAGACAGTGACTCTTCAGCCACCACTTGTTTCAACTTGTCACTACTGTTCACTGACTTTGTACTAGGCGTTCCGACACCTTCATCTGAAGCATTTTCAGCAGATTGCTTCTTTTTATGAGATCTCTTGACTATGGAACTTGGCTCCTCTGCAGCTTCCTCATCCACTTCCACTACAGGAATGTTCTTGTCACACACAACCTCTCCATTTTTCACCAGCCTCTTTTTCTTCTTCTTGCTAATCCTTTTACTCTTCTGCCAGACTCAAGAGCCTCTTTTTTCTGCAACCTTGTAGCAGGTCACTTAGGAGAGGGCTCAGGAGTGGCTACTGACCTCCTTCTGGCAATGAACACATCTAGAGCAATATTATCTTGATCTTCTTCATCACTGGACCTCATAGCAAGAAGAAACACTTCCAAGGGTCCAGCATCAAAGTGAAGAGAAGGAGCAGGGTCAAAACTGATTTGGGAAGAGGAGCCCTGACCTGTTTCCTCAGGAGAGGGGTCAAGTCCTTCAAGAGGGGTCCCAATAGTTTCTTTTGGTGCAGGTTGTTCAAAGAGCACCATTGTTCCTTCTCCCACCAATAGCCGAGTCTCTTTCCCCTGAGACTCAGGCATAGTAGAGGTGACTTCATACACTATTCCTTCAGCAGATATGGTGAACATGTTTTTATGGCCTCTCTCTCTTGAGATTCCATGGGAGACACAAAATCCGAGATGGGAGTATCTATAGACTGATTAGCACTAACCTCAGAGACCCTTTCTTCCTGTCGAGTCTCACTCTGTTCTCCATCTTTACTTTGTTCTTTGAGAATCTCAGGCGACAGAGAAGAGAAACTATCAATTTTGGGGATTTCGGAATTCTCAACACTTGGGGGGAGAATGTTGTCTGAGTGAGTGAAGAGATTGATAGAGGGTGAAGGAGAATCAGGTTTAGGAGTATCATTTTCAATAGTGGTGGAAGAGGGAATGGTGAGAGGTATTTCACTAGGAACGGAGGAGTCAAGGGTTTGCTCTAGAGTTTTCTCGGCTATGATGGGAATGATTGGTTGATCTTCATCCATGGTAGAGAATGAGTTTGAAAGTTCTGGAAGGGCTGAAGAAAAGAGAGAGAGAGAGAGAGAGAGAGAGAGTGAGAAGAGAGATGATCGTTCAAGGTGATGAGAGGGTTTTAACGAGAGAAGAGGCAATTATGAGGGAGAGTGAAACCAGTTTTGAAATGGCGGTAGATTTGTGGGGAGTTGCAACGTTTCAGAGGAAAGTGAAAGGATTTGAATGAAAAGACTTGTCATATAGGGTCTGAAAAGGTTGATGACATGGCACTCAATTTCTATTTATTTTTAAGATATGTATGAAAAAGCAGAAGACTACTAACCTGAGGTACAAGAACCAGGTTCTTGACAGGTCTTTCAAAAAATTCTCAACCCTCTTTCACCGCTCATGCAGTGCTTCTGCAACTTCTAATTTAGCTAAGTTAGACTTGGCTAGAAAACAATTTAGCTAATTTTACCTGAATGTGATTTTCATAGCTGAATGGTAGGAATCTAGTTCTCAATTAGGCTTTATTAGCCCCAGTTCCAGCCTATTTCTCTCAAAATGTTCTCTGCTCACGGCTTTAGTGAAGATATCTGCAATTTGATCCTCTGTGATGCAGAACTTCTTATAGATAAACCCCTTTTCCACATTGTCTCTGAGAAAGTGATGTCTCACATCAATGTGCTTGGTCCTTTTTTGCTGTACTGGATTTTTGGCCATGTTGAGTGCACTTATTTTATCACACAAAAGAGGCACACAATCAGTGTACACTCCAAAGTCTTCCAATTGTTGTTTGATCCATAGGAGTTGTGCACAGCATGAAGCTACAGCAACATATTCTGCTTCAGCTGTTGAAAAAGCTACTGAATTTTGCTTCCTCGTCCCCTCTGAAATAAGACACGATCCTAGGAAGTGAGCCATTCCAAATGTGCTTTTCCTGTCCACAAGATAACCTGCATAGTCAGCATCAGCATACCCATTAAGATTAAAATTATCACCTGAAGGGTAGTACAGAACCAGGTCCTGTGTTCCCTTAAGATATCTCAGAATTCTTTTGGCGGCCTTCAGATGAGATTCCTTGGGATTTGACTGAAATCTTGCACATAATCCCACACTGAAGACAATATCTGGCCTGCTAGCAGTAAGATAGAGAAGCGACCCAATAATGCCTCTATACATTGTTTGATAACAGGGGAGCCAGATTCATCCATGTCTAGTTGAGTGATAGTGGCAATGGGAGTGTCAATCACTTTTGATGCTTCCATATCAAATCTCTTTAGAAGCTCCTTGATGTATTTCTGCTGACTGATGAATGTACCCTTTGTGGACTGCTTCACTTGAAGACCCAAGAAGAAATTCAACTCATCCATCATGCTCATCTCAAACTCACTTCCCATGAGTTTTGCAAATTCCTCACACAATGAATCAGCTGTTGCCACAAAAATGTTACCATCAACATATACCAGAACGATGAGCAGGTTCCTCCCTTGTTTCTTTAGGAACAAGGTGTTGTCAATTTTTCCTCTTGTAAAACCATTTTCTAAGAGAAACTTTGACAACCTTTCATACCAAGCTCGAGGAGCCTGCTTCAACCCATACAGTGCCTTGTCCAATTTGAACACATATTTAGGGTGTTCATGACATTCAAAACCTGGAGGTTGCTTTACATACACTTCTTCCTTAAGGAAGCCATTCAGAAATGCACTTTTGACATCCATTTGGAACAGAGTGAATTCCATATGTGATGCAAAGGCAATGAGGATTATAATAGCTTCCATGCCAGCAACCGGAGCAAAAGTCTCATCATAATCAATTCCTTGCTCCTGATTGTAGCCTTGGACCACTAGCCTTGCTTTGTTCCTTGTAGTGTTTCCATGTTCATCAAGCTTATTCCTGAATACCCACCCGGTTCCTATGATGGATCGATCTGAGGGTCTAGGTACCAGGTGACATACGTTGTTCCTTTCAAACTGATGCATCTCATCTTGCATGGCTGTGATTCGGTCTGCATCTGTTAAGGCTTCCTTAATGTTTTTGGGTTCTATTTGGGAGAGGAATGCTGAGAAGGCAAGTGAATTTCTGGCTTTTGATATGGTTTGGACTCCTGAATCCAGAGGAGTAATTATGTTGTCAAGAGGATGGGAGCTTTTGTGTTTCTAGTTGGGCACTTGAGCTTCATTTGTAGAAGAGCTGGGTAACCCTGACTGATTCCCTTGTATCCTTCTTTCAGCTACCGGTGGAGTACTTTGAACTGCATCAACCACTCTTTCTTCAGCTTCGATGGTTGTAATTGTGGTACCTGGTTCCTCTCTGGCTGATGAGGAGAAGACTGCATTGTCTTCACTTAACTCATCATGTCTTCCTTTCCATTTGCCATATCAATGACTTCACCTGGAACCAACATAGGCACTCCATCTTGATCATCCATGATGCTTTTCTCATAGGAGAGGTAGGACTCGTCAAAGATAACGTGTACACTTTCCTCAACACACTGAGTCTGCTTGTTGTAAACCTTCTAGGCTTTACTCTGAGAAGAATATCCCAAAAAGATCACTTCATCACTCTTTGCATCAAATTTTCCAAGCTGATCGTTTCCATTGTTGAGAACATAACATTTGCACCTAAATGTTCTTAAGTGACTCAGCTTGGGCTTCCTTCCATTCATCACCTCATAGGGAGTTTTGTTCAAGAGAGACCTGATCATGCACCAGTTCACCAAGTAGCAGGTAGTGTTGACAGCTTCAGCCTAGAAGTTCTTAGCAATCCCACTATCGATCAACACTGTTCTTGCCATTTTTACAAGGATTATGTTCTTCCTTTCCACAACTCCATTTTGCTGTGGAGTTCTTGGGGCTGAGAAGTCACTGGTAATGCCATTCTCGTTACAGAATTCATCAAACTTAGCATTGTCAAATTCTGTTCCATGATCTGATCTAATGCATGCTACTTTTGACTCTATCCTCACTTGAATTTTCTTCACAAAGGCTACAAAAACTTCAAAGGTCTCATCTTTTGTTCTAAGGAACAGAGTCAAAGTGAATCTGGAATAATCATCCACTATCACAAAAATGTATCTTTTTCCTCCCCCGCTTTGCACTCTCATAGGACCACATAGATTCATATGAAGGAGATCAAGTGGTTTTGAGGTGCTGACATCCTTGTTTGGCTTGAATGAGGATTTCACATGCTTTCGTCTGGTACAAGCATCACAAACTTTGTGCTCCTTGAACTGTGACTTGGGCAGACCACGAACCAGGTCCTTTTGAACCAGCTTATTCAATAAAGAGAAGCTTGCATGCCCCAGTCTTGTATGCCACAGTTCATCATCATTATCAACTTCTTTCAAGCAACTCAGATCACCACTTTGTAGGGACACAAAATCAGCAACGTAGATATTCTTTTATCTTTTGGCCACAAGTACCACTTCACCAGTTACTAGATTTGTAGCTGTGCATATCTTTGACAAGAATGCCACCTTTTTTCCTTTATCACATATTTGAGAAATACTCAAGAGACTGTACTTAAGACCATTGACATAGTACACATTCTCAATTGAGTGAGAGAGTGATTTCCCAATCTTTCCAACTCCAAGAATGTACCCCTTTTTCCCATTACCAAAGGATACACTCCCTCATTGCAGGGCTTTTAGTGAAAGAAAATCCATGGAATTCCCAGTCATGTGCTTTGAGCATCCATTGTCCATGAACCATTGTTGACTGCTTCCTTTCACTGTTTCCTGCACAAGGAAACCAAGGGTTATATTTAGGAACCCAAGCAAGTTCGGGTCCCTTGTAATAAACAAGAGGATGAATAAGTGCTTTTCTAGTCCATGCAGGTAACATGCGCTTTTTATGGGTGGCACCTGGTCCTCTTTCAACACTTACTCTTTCAGCAAAAACATTGTTTTTCTGATGAGACTGAACCCTGGCTTGGCAATTTTCTTTGAAATGCCCATTGTTCCCACAGTGGGTACACAACCAATTATCAGGTATAATAACATACTTGCTATGAGGGTTACAAGGATTTCTCTCCCTTTGAAACCCTATTCACTGCATGTTTCCACCATTGTTAACGTATATGGAAGTAATAGCATCTGAGGACCAGGTCCACTTAAGAGACTTCTCAAGATCATTTTTTACTCTTTCCAATTCTGCTTGAAGTTGTCTGTTTTTCTCAAGTTCAACACATAAACTAGCTTTTACAGCATTTAACTTGTTTTCAAGCCTAATATGTGCTTCACTAGCAACTTCTTTTCCTTTCTCAGAATTTCCAGGCCTACATTCTGCTTTGAGTTCCTCTATTGTTTCCTTTATGTCTATAATCACAACTAAGAGTTCATATCTTTCTTGTCTAAGACTTTCTCCACTAAGTCATTCTTTTCTTTACTGAGATTTTCTATGGTTTCTATTAAGTCAATCAACTACTACCATCAAATCGTCTCTTTCATGTTCTACACTAGCAATTTTTTCAGTTAGAGCCTCCTTTTCATTTTCCATATTACCTATGGTTTCCTTCAAATCAACCACACAAACTACCAAGTCATCTCTAGTTTGTTCAGCATCTCCTAACTCTATGGTCAAGGCATCCTTATCATCTACAAGACTATGATAGGCATCAATTAACACATTTGCTAATGACATGAGTTTCTTAGGGGAGTAGGATTTCAGATTTCTCTGAACATCCCTAAAATTTACTTCATCAATGTCATCATCTTCATCATTGTCGGACTGAGCCATCAAAGCCAGTATCGAATCATATTCATTGGCTTCACTTTTAACTGCCATCATAGAACTATCACCTGCATCATTTTCTTCTTCAGACTCACTGGAGGAATCTCCCCATGATGCAAGAGCTTGCTTCACAACATTGTCAGCGACGTTCTTTCTTTTGAAGCGTTTGTCAGGAAACGGGTTCCTCTTGGCTGTTTTATCAAAGTTGTGCATGAAATGTTCTTGCTTCCGGAGAGGGCAATCTTTGTTGAAAAGCCCTGGCTTTCCACACTTATGGCAGAGGTCATAATTCTTTGGCTTGCTAGAGCTGCCTCTTTTTGGTATACCTCCATTTCTTCGAACCATTTTCTGAAACCTTCTGGTTAATTAAGCCATGTCACTGTCCTCCTCACCTGAGTCATTGCTTTCAGCCTTGAGTGCCAGGTTCTTTTCCTTCTTTGGTTCTCTTCTTTCACTATCCTTCTTCTTCTTTATTTCGTAGGTTTTCAGATTTCCAACTAGCTCATCTATGGTTAATGCCTGCAAATCCTTTGCTTCAGTAATGGCATTCACTTTACTCTCCCATGAACTGGCAAAACACTGAGAATTTTCCTCATGAGCTTGTTCCTAGGAATAATTTCACCAAACGAGTGTAGCTCATATGTGATGGAAGTGAATCTTGTGTGCATATATATTGATCGCCATTCATTCTGAAGCGCTCATACTCAGTGGTGAACATGTCAATCTTAGATTGCTTTAGTTGAGTGGTTCCCTCGTGTGCTGTTTGTAAAGCTTCCCATATCTCCTTGGCAGATTGACAGGCTAAGATCCTGTTGTATTCATCAGGTCCTATGCCACACACCAAAATTTTCTTGGCACGAAAGTTTTTCTCTATAGCTTTCCTATCTGCATCATTGTATTCTTTCCTGGTTTTTGGCATCGTCACAGGAGGGTCTCTTACCTTCTTTGTTGGGACATAAGGACCATCACAAATAACATCTTACAACTCGGAATCTTCTGCCATGATAAAGTCATACATTCTTGTCTTCCACCACCCATAGTATTGCCCATTGAAACTGGGTGGTCTGTAGGTAGACTGACCCTCTTCGAAATTTGGTGGAGCAGCCATGAGGATCCTTTCTAGGTGTTAACCGGATAGAAAGAACCCGTTCTGATACCAATTGATAGAATATATGAGTCCACCAAACTATATAAAGACCAGGTCCTATATAGGTTTCCACAGATAACGCTAATGCAACAGTAAGTAAATGGAACAGGGAACTTTTACGTGGAAAAATCTCTACTCAAGGGTATAAAAAAACGACGACCTACACTGGTAGGATTTCAACTTCACTATGAGCAAACATTAGATTACAACTTATGCAATCTAGGAATTAAACTCTTAATCCCTTACTAACATGTAATACATCTATAACAAGCCACTTTGTAATACACTTATTACAAAGACTTCAACTCATGACTAACTCTAGTCACGACACAAACACTGAAGGTCTATGGTTTACAAGGTGTTCCTAATTAAAGCTTCTAGATAAGCAAAGTAGGAATTACAATGAAGAACAATTGCAAAGTTACAACTCAACTAAGGACATACAAGAGACTTGATGTAGGAACTGGTTCGTAGTAGTGTTGTACTTTGTTCTTGATGCACTTGAGAATTAAATGCTTGATAAATGAACGGTTGGAGTGCTTGAATGAATTCTCAAGTGTTCAAATGATGTTTTTTTGTAATGCTCATTATTAATACAACTTGGATGACATCACTTGAATAATGTAATCACTTGGTTGGTCAATGGGGAGTGACTGTTGTACTGTGCTGCACTATTTGCGTGTACAGTGCAGGCAGTCACTTTCGAGCTGTAGATTGTTGACTTCGTACTGCTGTCAGGGAAACCCAAGGGGATCAGGTCCCTGTGTTGATTCTTTATCTTCTGATGTCATGATAACTCACATTAGCTGGAGTTTGTTGCTGGAGTTGTGTATCAAGTATGTGAGGTCCCTTATCTGGTTCTTTTACAGTAAGTTTGTTAGATCATCAAAATATAAAGCTAAGGTACTGCAAACCCATCAGTATTGTTATTTCTTCTCTTAATAAATATATTTGAACTGGTTTATTGTTACTGGCTTACCTAGCAGGTTGGGTCACGTGCCATCACAGCTAGTTTGATTTTGGGTCATGACACTTAATTAGTTTAAAAAGAAGACCATTAGAGGTGCTTAATGTCCTCAAAATGGTAGTTGTCTAAGAAATGGTAAAAGAGGTTCTCCATCTAACGTGATTTATAGTTTAGGAAGAACTTATAACATAACCGTCGCTTACCAAATATATATGTCTTGCGCATAAACCAAAAGATGGTGACATTGAAGTAAGATGGGAGAAACACTCAAGTGCCCTTGTGGTATGCTTATTGCTTATATTGGGGTGCTCAAAGATCTTTTCCAACTCAAGAAGTATGGGTTGTTGTTCATGTCCTATTGTAATGTTTAATATGTGCTAAGCACATCTAGAGATATTCTGGAATAATAGAAGTTTAGACGCTCTCTTTTTCCGGTAGCAAGAATAAGCATGAACTGAGCGAGGAAAACGGTTTGTGGGTAGGGGAAAGGCAAATGAGATCGAGTGTTACTTATGTGGATAGATAAACAATGAAGAGCTGTCCTCCAATTACTCCTAATGTTTCTGACATTTTTGGGTTTTTATTATTCTCTAATTGGTAAAATTATTTCCAACTTCCCGATTTATTTCGATTCTGCTCTTTTAGTACTCATCCAATTAATGATAATTTTCTTTGTAGGTTCCATAGGCTATTGCTAGACTAACAGATTCCATACATGGTGTAGAGATGCAAAGATATCTTTGATTGTTGTCCAATTATCTTACTTGATATACAAGAATGTCTCCGTGCAGTTCATCTAAGCTTGTTTTCTATGATATGATGGTATATTGATAGCTAATGCGTGAACTTTTAATGTTTTGACATTTATTCTCCGGCATCTCTTTCTTCTTTATGGATGGCGTTGGCCTAAGTAAATGTTAGTTTTGAAAACTGACAAAGGAACTCAGTTATGAACCAGGTCTATTCCTTGTGAGCACAGATACGGGCAGATTTGAGCATGTGGGATGCACGTGAAGGAGATAAACCTAACTTGACAGAAGTGATATCTCCTGATCGAAAAGGTTGTATAATTGATAAGGAGAAGGACTCCTTACTCAAAGAGAACACTGTTCAAGATAGGGAAGGAGTTAGATAATGGGATCAACTAGAACTTTTCCACCAAGGAAGAGTAGCATCAGAATTCTAGTTAATCGTTATTTACTAACTCTATAAATATCAGTGTTGTTTTCTTTTACATGTAATGCACAAACGCAGAAGTTAAACGTGAAATGAGAGCAAAATAGCAAGGCTTTTTGCAAGCAGTTCGTATGTGATTCAAGTGTTCAAACCTGAAGTTACATAACCAGATAGAAGAACCTGTTCCAAGTGTCTGTCTTTCATTCTAGTTCAATTGTAGTAGGTATTTTCATATTGTACCTTTCAGCTTTATCTAGAGCAATTGTAATAGGTACTTAGAGTATTCAAGCTAGAGTTAACTTGAAGTTGTCGCAACAATTAGAGGCTGTGTGCTACAATGGGATTAGAGTTAGTCCTAGGTTTACAAAAGTATTTTTGTAAATGCAGTTCTTGGCTCAATGATTTTAGTGGAGAGTTTGGAAAAATCCTACTGGAAAGTAGGTTGTGGTTTTTTCACCTTTTGAACCAGGTATTTTCCACGTAACATACTTGTGTTCTTTACTTTTTGCATTTACTATTTCTGCAATAGTAGGTTAAGGAACACTTAGAAGAACCAGGTCCTTCCATAATCAATTCAAGCGAAAAATTGGACACCACACAAATCAACCCCCCCTCTTGTGTGGTATTGAAGTAAAACATCAATTGGTATCAGAGCGGGTTATCCTTGAAGAGGCTAACACCTTAGGAACAGATCAAGATGAGTGCACCACCTAGAAACTGGGAAGGGCAATCCACTGCTAGGCCTCCACTCTTTAATGGACAGTATTACTCTTGGTGGAAAACAGGATGAGAGATCACATCATCGGACAAGACTATGAGCTATGGGACATTGTCATTGATGGTTCCCTAGCTACCATGAAGAAGAATGCTGAAGCAGTAGATATGCCAAAAACAAGAGCTAACTGCAATGCTGAGGACTTGAGGAAATGGAAAAAGAATGTTAAGGCCAAGAAATAGCTTGTGTGTGGACTTGGTCTAGACGAGTACAATAGAATTCAAAGTTGTACCACTGCTAAGGAAATCTGGGACACTTTGCAAGCTCATGAAGGAACACCTCAAGTGAAGAGGTCAAGAGGAACACTGTTGTATTCTCAATACGATAATTTCACCATGAAGAAAGGCCAAACCATCCAAGAGATGTATACAAGGTTCACTACACTAACAAATGAACTTAAGTCTCTTGGAAGGGTTATTCATGAAGAAGACAAAGTTGAGAAAATTGTAACAAAGGTTCTGCCAGTCACTTGGGAAAGCAAAATCACTGCAATTCAGGAATCAAAGAACATTGCCACTCTTAAGTTGGACGAGCTAATTGGAAATCTAACAGCCTATGAACTTAGATGGCAAATCATGAAGATGGATGCACCCAAGAAAGAATGGAGCATGGCACTCAGAATCACAGAAGGTGCTGATCTAGAAGAGCATGAAATGGCTATGATCACAAAGGACTTCAAGAAGTATCTAATGAAAGGAAAGGGTTCCTCAATGATAATAGGCTGAATATAGGTGATTTAGCGATTGTTTATGCTCCCGCTTGATTATGTTCCGATGTTATAATGGGGTTAAATGATTAAAAATGGGCTTTAATTGTGATTTTTATATATTGCAGGGCGAGGAGCCTATGTGATGCATTAAAAAGGTGATCGGAACTATTTTAGAGCAAGAACAACCCCTCGGAGCTGAGTACGCACGAAGACGAGGAAGAAAATCACGAAATGGAAGTCCTGGGCTAGCGCGGTCAGGTGCGCGCCCGCGCTAAAAGTAGCGCGCCCAAGACATAACGATTACCAACTAGTGCGGTCAGATGCGCGCCCAGGTGCGCGACCGCGCTAGTCCAAATTACGGGAAGGTTTATTTAGGGGTAAAATTGGAAATCTGGAGGAAACCCCATTTAACCTATATAAACTCAAGCTCGCCCAAGGTTAATTTATCAAGTTTTTCATAGGCTAGTGCAAGGTATCAAGAGGCAAGAGGCAAGGAGGAGATTTGACCATCAAGTTCTTCTTTTCTTTCCTTTGCTTTTGCTATTTGTGATGAAATTGAACCCTATTGTGTTGAACTTTAGTATGAGTACCTAAAACCCATTATTCTGGGGTCATGGGTGAAACATGAAAGTTGATGTTTGACGTTTAATTCGACGAAGTTGGTTTGTCATATTGGATTGTTTATTTAATTCTGATTTTAGTTATTTTGCTGAGTAGCTAACAGTGGAATACTATCTACGAATCTAGAGTTGAACTCGAAAGTGGGAACTTTAGATTGCATATAGAATTAAATAGAGCAAGTTCTTGAACCCGGGCTTCGGGGAACAGATTCGCAATTGGGATAGACATATACCCAATTGCCTTGCTTGGTTGGAATACAGGAATTGTAAATGCATTCTTGTTAATCTTAATTCCATAGACATATAGGCATTGAGTTAGCTTGAATAGGCGAGTAAGAACTCGGCAGATTCTTATGAGTAATATAAGCCCTGTCAATCAACAATCCAGATAAATCGATTAGTCGTTTTAAGCCAAGAACACAACACGATTGTTAACTAGCCCGTGACCCTGGAATATCTTCTCCTACTATTTGTTACTTGAATTTGCTATTCCTTTGGTGAATTGCTCTAGTTAGATTATTTCTTGATAGTTTAGGTAGTAAAACAATTACATCTCGATTTTGTGAAAAACCTCTTGGATAAATAAAGTAATTGAGTTTGAATCAGTCAACAGTTAATCATAAGTCTCCGTGGGAACGATACTCTACTCACTACTCTATTACTTGACGATCCCGTGCACTTGCGTGAGTGTTTTTGGTCGCAACAAGTTTTTGGTGTCGTTGCCGGGGACTTAGAAATTAGCTACTTGACTGAGTTGAGCTTCTATTATTTGTTTATTCATGTTTTAATTATCAGTTCACTTTGTTTGTGCTAATACAGGATCTTTTCTTGAATGCGAAGAAGTAGAAGCGCAAACAACCTCCTTCCTCTTGATCATGAAATTGAACGAACACTTCACAGAGTGAGGAGGGAGGTGGACGCTCGAACTAGAATTGAAAGAGAGTTGGACATTGAGGTCCAACCACAGCCAATTGAGATGGCAGGTAATGAGGAACGCGCGGTGATGGAAGCCGCAAGGCATAGTCTGGCTAATATGACTCAGGCTATTGTGAAGCCTGACATCACTGGGCACTTTGAACTCAAGCAATACATGGTGTAGCTGATCCAATCCACAGGACTATTTGTGGGTCTACCTCATGAAGACCCGCAGAGGCATATTCAGAATTTTCTGGAAATTACGGATACTTACAACTATTCGAACGTTTCCAAGGACAATGTCAGGCTGACACTTTCCCCCTTTTCTCTGATCGGGAAGGCTAAGGAGTGGTAGAATAAGGAGCCAGCGAATTCCATCAGCACTTGGGATGATTTGGCAAGGAAATTCTTAATCAAGTTTTTCCCCACTAAGAAAACAAAGGTGTTGAGGAGTCAAATTCTTGGGTTCGAACAACGAGCTGGTGAGACACTTCGTCAAGCATGGGAAAGGTACAAGAAGATGCTCAGAGATTGTCCACATCATTGTCAAACGGATGAGGTATTGGGCCACACTTTTGTAGATGGGTTAGATGATCATCAAAGATGAATCTTGATTCAGCTTCTGGGGGTAGTTGCATGGCCCGACCGTACAGTGAAATCCAACTCATGCTGAATACCTTCACAGCTAATGATAATAACTGGCAAGGTGAGGGTGACTCACAACGGGCAGTCAAGGAAAAAGTAGCTGGAGTACTTGAGCTCGACGAACTGTCAGCCATGAGAGCCGAAATTGCAAAGCTGGCCAATCAAATAAATAGGATGACAATGCAGCCACCACAAACAATGCAGCATGTGCACCAAATGGCTATTTGTTGCGAATTATGTGGTGACAATCATATGAGTGACATGTGCCCCACAAATCCAGAATCCATTTATTATGTAGGGCAACAGAACAGAGGTCCATTGAATCAGCATGCTCAATACGGAAATTCCTACAATCCAAATTGGAGGAATCATCCCAACTTCTCATGGGGTGGAAATCAGCAGAATCAAAATCAGCATAGACCACAAGGGGGGTTTCAATCAGCCTCAAAGGCCACCCCAACAAATGGAAGAAAGCACCAATGAATTGCTGAAGAAGTTGTTGATTGACAATCAACAGCTTAGGACCGATTTCAAAAATCTTGAGAGGCAGATGGGGCAGTTAGCCACAAATCAAAACACTAGACCTGCAGGTGCTCTCCCAAGTGATACAGAGAAGAACCTTCAAGTTAATGCAGTTACACTTAGAAACGGGAGGGAGCTAGAGGAACTGCCAAAGAAGAAAAAAGATAAGCCCATACCTGAGGGGGAGTTGATCCCTAAAGTAACACAAGAGTCAAACAATGCAGCTGAAATTCCAGAGCAAGTGGAGGCCCCGAAGCCACCACCCCCTTTCCCCCAGAGACTGCAGAAGAAGAATGATGATCGCATGTTCAGCAAATTTCTCACCATGTTGAGCCAGGTTCAATTGAATATTCCACTTGTTGATGTACTCCGCTAAATTCCAAAGTATGCTAAGTACATAAAAGATATAGTGGCTCACAAGAGATGATTGACTGAATTTGAGACAGTTGCACTTACTGAAGAGTGCACTTCAAGGGTCCAAAATAAGCTCCCTCAAAAGCTTAAGGATCCTGGCAGCTTCACGATCCCTGTGCGCATTGGTAATATTGATGTGGGTCATGCTCTTTGCGACTTGGGGGCGAGTATTAATCTGATTCCCCTATCTTTGTTCAAGCAATTGGGCCTGGGAGCTCCAAGGCCAACTACTGTGATGTTGCAGCTGGCTGATAGATTGATAGTGCACCCCGAGGGGGTGATTGAAGACGTGTTGCTGCAGATTGGGAAATTCATCTTCCCTGCTAATTCCATTATCCTCGATTATAAGGTTGATGAACTGGTCCCAATCATATTGGGGCGACCTCTCTTGGCTACTGGTGATGCAATTATCAAAGTGAGAGAGGGAAAGATGATCTTGAGGGTAGATGATGAAGAAGCAGTTTTCAATGTTTACAAAGCAATCCAACTTTCCCGCCACTATGAGGAGCTCTCAATGATATCTGTCGTTGAGATTGATGAGCAGTTTCACGATGCAAGTGTTTATCTAGACGATTCTCTAGAGAAAGCACTTATGTTGTTTAATGGCTTGGAGAGTGATGATGAGGTTGAGGAGATGATGCAAATCTTAGATACATCTTGTGCGTACATGAAAGGGGTACATCCCTTTGAGCCTTTGAACAGGCCAGAAGGACCTCCGCCTATGCCGTCAATTGAGGAAGCCCCAAAATTGGAGCTTAAACCTCTTCCACTCACCTGCAATATGCTTATTTGGGAGACTCTGACACTTTACCTGTTATTGTTTCCTCTGACTTATCTAAATTGTAGGAAGAAAAGATGTTGAGAGTGCTACGTGAGCACAAGCGAGCAATAGGGTGGACGATGTCTGACATAAAGGGCATTAGTCCAGCCTTTTGCATGCACAAAATCCTCATGGAGGATGGACACAAGCCCAGTGTAGAGCAACAACGCCGACTAAATCCAATCATGAAAGAGGTGGTAAGAAAAGAAGTGATTAAGTGGCTTGATGCAGGTATTGTATTTCCTATCTCAGATAGTAAATGTGTAAGCCCCGTCCAATGTGTACCCAAGAAAGGGGGGATGACTGTAGTAGTTAATGAGAATAATGATTTAATCCCTACAAGAACTGTCACCGGGTGGAAAATTTGCATTGACTATAGAAAATTGAACGATGCCACCCGGAAGGACCACTTCCCCCTCCCATTTATTGACCAAATGCTTGATAAATTAGCTGGCCAGGAGTACTACTGCTTCTTGGATGGTTACTCTGGGTATAATCAGATTTCTATAGCCCCAGAGGACCAAGAGAAGACCACTTTTACGTGTCCTTATGCGTTCAAGAGAATGCCCTTTGGTCTTTGTAATGCACCTGCGACTTTTCAAAGGTGTATGATGGCCATTTTTACTGACATGGTCGAGAGGTTTGTGGAAGTATTCATGGATGATTTTTCTGTGTTTGGATGTTCTTTTGATAACTGCTTGATGAATCTTGATAAAGTGCTTGCTAGGTGTGAAGAGACTAACTTGGTGCTAAACTGGGAAAAGTGCCATTTCATGGTACGTGAAGGTATAGTTTTGGGGCACAAGGTATCCAAAGATGGTTTGCAGGTGGACAAGGCAAAGGTGGAAGCAATTGAAAAATTGCCTCCACCGATATCTGTCAAAGGCATTAGCAGTTTCTTGGGCCATGCAGGTTTTTATCGTCATTTCGTTAAAGATTTCTCAAAAATTTCCTCTCCCTTGTGCAGGTTGCTTGAGAAGGATATCGCCTTTAAGTTTCATGATGCCTGTCTGAAGGCATTCGAGGAGCTGAAGGGAAGGTTGGTGACTGCACCAATCATAATTGCTCCGGATTGGGAGCAGCCATTTGAGTTGATGTGCGATGCGAGTGACTTGGCTGTTGGAGCTGTTTTGGGGCAAAGGAGAAACAAAATCTTCCACTCCATCTACTATGCAAGCAAAACTCTGAATCCAGCTCAGATGAACTACACAGTCACAGAAAAAGAGTTGCTTGCAGTGGTCTGGGCGTTTGACAAGTTCAGGTCATATCTTGTGGGGACCAAAGTCATCGTCTACACAGATCATTCAGCTATCAGATACCTGTTTGAGAAGAAGGACGCCAAGCCAAGACTGATTCGGTGGGTCCTACTCTTGCAAGAGTTTGATTTAGAGATCCGAGATGCCAAAGGAACAGAAAATCAAGTGGCTGATCACTTGTCCAGATTAGAAAATCTGAACCATGTGGCTGAAGGGGGTGCAATCAAAGAAACATTCCCTGATGAGCAGTTATTGGCAATCACCTCAAGCACAGCCCCGTGGTATGCAAATTATGTGAATTTTATTGCAAGTGGGGTGACACCACCAGAGTTGATACCAGAGAATAGACGGAGGTTCCTACATGACGTGAGGTTCTACATGTGGGATGAGCCAATCTTATACAGGCTCTGTGCAGATCAGTTGGTGCGGAGATGTGTTCCTGAGGAGGAAATGAGTGCCATACTTCATAGCTGCCACGCCTTGCCATACGGAGGTCATCACGGGGGAGACCGGACCGCCCAGAAAGTGCTACAATCAGGTTTCTATTGGCCAAAATTGTTTAGGGATGCACATGCCTTTGTTAAAATGTGTGATAGGTGCCAAAGAACCGGAACGATCATGAAGAAGCACGAGATGGCGCTGCAAAACATTCTGGTAGTGGAGCTCTTTGATGTGTGGGGGATAGATTTCATGGGACCGTTTCCACAATCTAATGGTCATAGGTACATCTTGGTGGCAGTCGACTATGTTTCCAAGTGGGTGGAGGCCATTGCTCTTCCCACTAATGATGCAAAGGTTGTGGTAAGCTTTGTCAAGAAGCACATCTTCACACGCTTTGGAACTCCAAGGGTGTTGATCAGTGATGGAGGAAGGCACTTCTGCAACAAATTGCTGAATAATGTCCTTGCAAAGTATGGAGTCAAGCACAAGGTGTCCACCGCCTACCACCCACAAACAAGTGGTCAAGTCGAAGTATCGAACAGAGAGGTAAGGAGATTCTTGAGAAAACAGTGAGTGCAAATAGAAAAGATTGGGTCGGGAAGTTAGACGACGCATTGTGGGCATATCGAACTGCATACAAGACTCCCATAGGTGCTTCTCCTTATAAATTAGTGTATGGGAAGGCATGTCACTTGCCCGTCGAGCTTGAACACAAGGCCTATTGGGCCATTAAAAAGCTGAATATGGATGGGGACTTAGCCAGTGAGAAGAGGTTGCTGCAACTCAATGAGCTTGATGAATTTCGGTTGCATGCATATGAAAATGCAAAATTGTACTAAGAGAAGACAAAAAGGTGGCACGACAAGCACATCCACCATCGAGAGTTCGATCCAGGGAAAGAAGTTCTTTTGTTCAATTCGAGGTTAAAGCTTTTTCCCGGAAAGCTCAAATCTCGTTGGTCAGGCCCTTTTGTTGTGGTAAGTGTGAAGCCTCATGGAGCCGTGGAGTTGAGGGATATGAGTTCAATTGGTACTTTCTTGGTGAATGGTCAAAGGATAAAACATTACTGGGGTGGTGACTATGCACGTCACAAGACCTCGGTGGACTTGACGGATGCTTGAGAACGTGTTGAGTCGTGCCGCGACGTTAAATCAGGCGCTAGATGGGAGGCAACCCATTGAATTGTTGCAACCGTCGTGCCGCGATGTTAAATAAGGTGTTGGTTAGGAGGCAACCCAACGATAGTATTAGTTGTTGATTTTGTGTTTTAGGAAGTGCTAACCAATGCAGGTGATAATGGGCAAGTGCTCAGGCCATCGAACGAGGTGAGAACAGGTGAAAAGTTGAAGAAAAAAAAATTCCCCAGGTGCGCGCCCGCGCTACTGGACGCGCATCTGGGCGCGCTAAATTGTTCCACTTCTATTTTTGGAAAACTAGCGCGGCCGCGCATCTGGGTGCGCTACTAGCGCAATCGCGCATGTGGACGCGCATTTGGGCGCGCTAAATTTTCCAGCTTCTGCCTTGGCCACGCTAAAACTAGCGCGCCCGCGCATCTGGGCGCGCTAGTTCCGTCAAATTGTCGCCCGTCATTTTTTTTATTAGTTAAGTTTTTCTTCTATTTTCTTCTTTTCTTTTGTATAGGTTTTAATCTAATTCCCCCCCCCCCCTTCTTATTGCTGCCCTACCGCACATAACTTTCCCAAACACACACAAAACCCTTCATCTACATTCCCTCCAAATTCCCTCTCCCGTCTCACGAGTTCCCCATCCCTAATCTTACCCATCTTCTTCTCCAACTAATTTCTCTACTCACAATCATCTCCCACTACAGGTATGGTTCTTAGGCTCTTTTCTTCTTTTTTCTCTTTTTCTTATTTTTCAGATTTTTGTATATTTGTATGCCATTGTTGTAGTAGTTGTTCTTTGGTTTAGTGTAGAGACTTTAGTGAAAGATCTTATGGTGTTGGTAAGTGATTAGTGTGGGGTGGCATTGGTAAGTGATAAGTGTGGGGTGGTAAGTGATGTTGTGGTGTTGTTAAGTGAAATTATGTGGTAGATTATTGTTCTAACAAGATAAAAGGAGTTGTGAATGTCTAATGCCCACAAGGTGTTTGTGGAAAGGCCCCATTGAACGTGATTGTGTAGTTTGTGATGGCATATGCGTGGGAAGTCTGAGTAACCGCATTGCATCACAAATTTTTTATTGGGCTGAGCTAATGTGTCCTGTTTTGCAGATATCATGACTCCATCTAGGAAACGACACGCCACAGGGGCCTCCTCGAGCAGTCAGGCGGGTCCGTCTGGGTCAAGAGGGGGTGCACCTGCACGTACCTTCGATGCGACAAAATTTGTTTCGGCAAAGGCACAAGATCGCTTTGCGGAAAAGGCTCGTAAAAAGCCAATTCCGGAAAGGGGTATTCACATTGCACAGCTCCAGCGCCACTGCCCGCATATTACGATAAGTTATTGAGGCGGGGGCTACAAACTTTCATCAATGAGCCCGGTGAGGGTAATGATATGATTGTGCGTGAATTTTATGCAAATGTACCAGAAC